>NW_027499384.1:0-77436 GCF_021521415.1 Bidens hawaiensis
TAATGGAGCTTGCGCGAGTTGCGGCTTACGAGCTATAAGAATAATAAAGCCTGCGCGTGAGGCGACTTACGGGCTGTAATAATAATGGAGCTTGCGCGAGTTGCGGCTTACGAGCTATAAGAATGATAAAGCCTGCGTGTGAGGCGACTTACGGGCTGTAATAATAATGGAGCTTGCGCGAGTTGCGGCTTACGAGCTATAATAATGATAAAGCCTGCGCGTGAGGCGACTTACGGGCTGTAATAATAATGGAGCTTGCGCGAGTTGCGGCTTACGAGCTATAAGAATAATAAAGCCTGCGCGTGAGGCGACTTACGGGCTATAAGAATAATGGAGCTTGCGCGAGTTGCGGCTTACGAGCTATAAGAATAATAAAGCCTGCGCGTGAGGCGACTTACGGGCTGTAATAATAATGGAGCTTGCGCGAGTTGCGGCTTACGAGCTATAAGAATAATAAAGCCTGCGCGTGAGGCGACTTACGGGCTGTAATAATAATGGAGCTTGAGCGAGTTGCGGCTTACGAGCTATAAGAATAATAAAGCCTGCGCGTGAGGCGACTTACGGGCTATAAGAATAATGGAGCTTGCGCGTGGCCATGTGGGATATTATTAGGCTCCCGCCCTAAGATTCGGATGTCTTTTATTGCGATGACGTGGTGGTGGGATACCACGACAGTCCCCTAATTCATTGCTGCTAAATGAGGTTGTCATTATCCTGATTTGAGATTAGACTACTCATTTGTTATGTCGCTTGCGCATAGGCTCTGGCTTTGTGCTATGCGCCACGCGCAGATGTTGCATGCGCGTGCGCATAGGCTCTGGCTTTGTGCTATGCGCCACGCGCAGATGTTGCATGCGCGTGCGCGTAGACTTTATGTCCCGCGCCACTCGTAGATGTTGCATGCGCGTGCGCGTAGACTTTGTGTCATGCGCCATGCGCGGATGTTGCGTGCGCGTGCGCGTAGACTGTGATATGTGTGAGCATGTGATGCGTAAGCACATGTAATATGCGTGAGCATATGTGATGCGTGAGCATATGTGGTGCATGAGCATGTGATATGCGACTGCGCTCAAGCATCATGGTGGTGTGCATGTTGAACGGAGCGGAGCCGCGTTCGGTCTTGTACTCGGCGCGAAGCCGTATGGGTTTATGAGGATTCCCAACCTTTAAGTATGGCGCGTAGCCATATGGGATATTATGAGGATTTCCAACCTTAAAGTATGGCGTGTAGCCATATGGGATATTATGAGGATTCCCAACCTTTAAGTATGGCGCGTAGCCATATGGGATATTATGAGGATTCCCAACCTTTAAGTTTGGCGTGTAGCCATATGGGATATTATGAGGATTCCCAACCTTTAAGTATGGCGCGTAGCCATATGGGATATTATGAGGATTCCCAACCTTTAAGTTTGGTGTGTAGCCATATGGGATATTATGAGGATTCCCAACCTTTAAGTATGGCGCGTAGCCATATGGGATATTATGAGGATTCCCAACCTTTAATTTTGGCGCGTAGCCATATGGGATATTATGAGGATTCCCAACCTTTAAGTTTGGCGTGTAGCCATATGGGATATTATGAGGATTCCCAACCTTTAAGTATGGCGCGTAGCCATATGGGATATTATGAGGATTCTCAACCTTTAAGTTTGGCGTGTAGCCATATGGGATATTATGAGGATTCCCAACCTTTAAGTATGGCGCGTAGCCATATGGGATATTATGAGGATTCCCAACCTTTAAGTTTGGCGCGAGGCCTGATGCGCGCATGCACGGCGATGGAGTGGTGACTCGCGAGTGCGTGTGCATGGCGGAGGTCTCTTGCGCAAAACCCACATGGTGGTTCCCGCGGCGGCACATGCATGGCTGCGGAGTGAGAATCCGCGGGCGCGCGTACATGGCGGCGGAAGTCTGGTAATTTTTGGATCTGCAATTTAAGAGTTAGATCTGCAATTTTAAACCTAAAATCCAAGTCTGTAATCTAGATCTAGATCTGTAAATCAGATCTAGATAGATCTGAAGCTCGGAGCGGATTTAAAACCATCACAGATCCGGAGACCTGATCATTCGAATCAGGCAGTTTCTTTTTGCACAGATCTGGAAGCCTCCTTTAGATCTATGGATCTTTTTGAGCTTTAATAGAACAAGCCTTGAAGCCTTTTTCTGTAAACTTCCAGATCTGGGTTTTTCCTGGGAGAGATCTGACAACCGAGAGGGAGATCGAAGGGTAGTTCGTTGCCGTCCCACGGATGGCGCCAATGTCGAGGCATGCAATGAATCTGACCTGATCCATGACGATGTTTCCACGGATTTTCGAGATAAACGAACCACGCCTTGATCTTCTTCTCCGGTTGCTTGAAACCTGCAATGGTTTTTCGGGGGTGTGGAGGTGACTGCTAAGAAATCTCAAAGATCTCTTGTTTACAGACACAAAAAAGTGGTGGTGGCTCTTATTGAGCATGACCCTTTAATAAGGAGGTGGAGACCTCCTTATATAGAGAGCCTCATGGCCACCATCATGGTACCCTAATGGGCCTAGCCCAGTTAGGGTTACCTCCACAAAACCCCCTCAGCCCAATAACATTGTATTAGTCCATATAATAAAATAAGCCAAACATAATAAATTTAGGGTCGTAAAACCGGGTTTAGTACCATACCCCTACACTTCTTAAGCAATTTTTGGTTGAAGGTCTTCAGCATATTTGTCATTTCGTGTCGTCGGAGTGTTATTCCGGTCAATTATCCGGTGTGTTTATGTAACTCTGCTATGTTGGATTTTGTAGTCGGAAAGAACGAAGAAGAAGACACCGAGTAATGCATTATGAAGAATCAAGGTGTGTTCTAGTGTTAATGTTATTAATTAGGCTTCAATTGAAGATTCCCCAATTTCTAAGGTTTTGTGTGTGGAACGGTGGATGGTGTGTTTGGCCCAGCAAAAACAATCACCGGTGAAAAGGTGTTTGATACAGAAACACACCAACAGATTATATGGCATTGAAGTTGGATTTTGTGTGGATGATTGTGTTATATTGAGTTGTTGTATTGAGATGGTGTGTTATGTTGGTTGCTAGTAGGATGCTTGGGTGGTCTGCGTACGATTTTGTTGTTTTGGTTTATCTGTTTATATTTTTTTAATATTGTTGTTTTGGTTTATGTGTAGAGATTTTTTTATAGTGAAAATTCCCTAAATGATCCTAAAGAAGAGAGAGGAAAAAAAAGATCCTATTTAAGTCAAGATTCCCAAAACAATCCAAAAAATATGTACTGAGGCGACAACTTGGAAAAATAAACGACGAAATTTTTTAACCAATCAAAATCTGACACGTGTAAAGGTTCTGACACACCAGACGAGATTTTTAAAAATCTCATCTAGTCCGACCATATTTTTAACTTAATTAACTTTTTAAAAAACAGTCTTTCAAGACGATTTTTTTATGTTTCTCGTCTGGTCCGTTCAAATTCATCTTCTTCCACATCTTCATCTCCAAAATCTCCAATCGCACCACACCAAAACCAAGAAAGCAAAAACACTGACTTTGTATATATATGTACACCATAAGTTAAAGCTCACATTTACACAAAAGATCAAACCAGGTAAACACTATAAACATTAATATATACTCATGATCATAAAACTTACTATAATATATACTCATGATCATAAAACTTACTATACCAGAAGTTCTCTACAATTTCTGGCTTCTTGAAAATCAGTTAATCTCCTCAAGATTATATACCGTCTTCACATACTCTTCTCCAATCTTCATCTTCATCTTTAAAGATTTCATGTTGGACTATTTTGGTGTGGTGAGATTGGAAATTTTGGAGATAAAGATGAAGATGAAGAAGATGAAGATGTGGAAGAAGGTAGGGATAATAATAATTTGAACGGACCAGACGAGAAACATAAAAAAAATCGTCTAGAGAGACGGTTTTTAAAAAAGTTAATTAAGTTAGAAATATGGTTGGACCAGACGAGATTTTTAAAAATCTCGTATGGTGTGTCAGAACCTTTACACCTGTCAGATTTTGATTGGTTAAAAAATCTCGTCGTTTATTTTTCCAAGTTGTCGCCTCAGTATATATTTTTTGGATTGTTTTGGAAATCTTGACTTAAATAGGATCTTTTTTTTTTCTCTCTTTTTTTTAGGATCATTTAGGGAATTTTCCCTTTTTATATGTTGTTTTGTTTAGACTATTTTTTGTTGTTCGATATAATTGTTTACGAGTATATTGTTTAATTATGATTCTTGGAGAATATCTTGATTAAAAGTGGTAACCATTTCAAATAATAAAACTCTTATATCATGTCCGGTATATTAGCAAACAATTAGGGATCACACTAACAATTGTGATTTTAAATCCATAATAAAAAATTTAACTAATTACCATCATGCCCTTGTGTGTTATATTGTATCTAATGGTTCAGATTTCTTATTACACTTTTTAGGAAAAAATGTTTTTTTTATTTTAATCTTACTATATATATATATATATATATATATATATTAAGTTCAGGAGAGAAATGATATTAATGCGAGAAATAAATATGAGCCATTAATTTTATTTTAGGTTTCAAATATCTAAAAATAAATAAAAAATGTTAATGCAACAATAAATGCATTATATCTCTTCAATTAATACAACTAGTATAATCATAATAAATATCTTTCTAATTAATATATCTAACTGTAACACCCCGTAACCGCAGCGGAAACGTAAACGGGATGCAACAGACACATCTGATATCAACAGCATTGCTTATAAAGTAAATACCACTACATTAATTTATATCATATTACATTGTTGCGAGTTTCGTTACTGTCTAGGTGTTACACACATGTTTTACCGATAAGACATTAATATATTCATTACAAAATATAGATCAGCAAGCTTCCAACAAGTAGCACAGATCATTAAGCACATATCAATCATTCCAACTTGGGCATACCTAGAAAACATGTAAAGAAAACGGGTCAACTACGAATAGTTGGTGAGTTTCACTAATTTAAATAAACACTGACAGATCATTTTAATAATCATTTATTAGTAATGTAATTATGCTGGGAACTATGTTACCCCAGAACATTTCCATTAATCTTCTGGGAACTACGTTACCCCAGAACAATAATAACCTCTGGGAACTATTTTACCCCAGAACAATAATAACCTCTGGGAACTATGTTACCCCAGAACAATTCCACACGATAACAATTTATATATTCTGTGCATCAAACCATATATATATAAATATACAAGTGTTTCCATACGATCGGTATGTACTTAAATACTTTAATAAAGACATGCTTTCCGCCCCGGGAAAATATTTAAAACGGTTCATTAAAAAAAAAGGGGGCTCGTGAAAACTCACCTTTCTGTGAGTCGGGGCGTGCTACAATGAACTGCTATAAGCCTGGATCTGTAATATGATATCTAAGTCGTTACTATATAATTCCCATAAATTAAATCCGTGCCAATCGGTACATTTGGGGACATTGTTAACCCAGTACTGTACTCGATCCGGGGACAATGTTAACCCCGTGACAGTTCTAAGGACTCAGATTGTGACATTACTTAGAGTCTGACGGTCAAAATTATTATTTTTATGTTTTCCTTGATTTGCGTGCCTAGCACGGTTATTTGTTTTTAGTTTCAAAAATGAGTTTGTTCACAACCGACCCAAAAATGGTGTTTGACTGTTATTTTAGTTAAAGTGATGAAATTAGAGCTCGGTTTGGACACCCCGTTTGGCCGCGGGGCCCGTTTCCGTCATTTAGGTGCCGGAAACAGTAAAATCGGGTAAAATTACCCAAATCATCCGAATTATTTTCGGATGATTTACTTTTATTTAATTTACTTAGTATTATGAAAATGGTCCATTTTTAGGTTTTTATATACCAGTCAGCTCGCTTATGCGAGTTTTGCCGGTTTACACGTTTTAAGCTTTAAAAATTTGTTTTTATGTTCTTTTTAGCACAAATAATTACCCGTTTAGTCTCGGGTCTTGAAATTTTGCACAAAACTTATTTTGACAGTAAGAAATTTTATAAAAATTTTCCAGATTTATTTTTTTTATATTTACATTTATTTATCTATTTTTAAACATTATTAAAACACTAAATATGTCAAAAATACCAAAAGACTTTAGAAAATTCCCAAATTTTTCTGGGACGATCTCTGCCATCCTCATAACTCCCTGGAATCTTTCCAGAACTCAAAACTCATTTTTCAAGCCGTAGAAAGCCCTAGAACTCGTTTTACCAAAAAGCCCCCCTAGACTTCTCCAACTGAGCTCAAATTTTGTGTGTGACTTTTATATGTTATAAAAAGCTTATCCTAAATTTTCCAGAATTTTTCATCAAGTTTAGCTATTTTTCACCATTTTTGGCCAAAACCGAGCATTAAATTCACCAAATATTCATCCTTTATCCAAAAATTACCAAAAATTCACAGATCTCATATTTTCATGTGTAGATCATCTCTGTGAAATTTCGTGACCCGACTCTAAGCGTACTACAATCTGTCCAAAATACATAAACCACGCGAAAACAGAACTATCTTGTGTTTTCTAGCGTTAGATCGCAAAGATCTTGGTTTCTAGCCTTTGCTAGCCACTAGATACAACACTTACAAGCACAATAACACTATACGAAGCAAGTTACACCAACAATCAAACCATTTCTTCCATAGTGTCGGTTTTGATATAAAAACAAAGGTTTTAACCGTAAAAATCCGTTCTCGACTCTTTTACTCATTTCTTGGACCAAGATCCCTTGTATAACTTGTATACATCTCTTGATCATGCAAGAGTCGGTTTCATCTCGGGTTTTCACCCGTCTTTCACTTGGAAATTCATTTTTAAAGATTTTAACCATAAAAATTCGTTATTGACACTTTTAACTCGTTTCTTGGACCAAGATCCCGTGTATAACTTGTATACATCACTTGATCAAGCAAGGATCGGTTCCATCTCGGGTTTTCACCCATATTTCACTTGGAACCTCTTGTTCTTGCAAAACAACTCAAAATTAAGAAATCAACACCAAATATTATGCATTATAACATGCTTATACCTTGTGTTCTTGGTTAAAAGTGATGAATTTGGATGAACACTTGAAATGTATGAAGAGATTTGAGAGAGTTTGATATTGTAAAAAAAAATGAAATGATATTATGGAAGGGGTGGGCCGATCGGTCCACCATATGGGGTGGGATGGGACCCACAAGTCCATTCTAAGCCACATATTCGGATTTCCGTAATCCGGATAATGTTTGGATAATCTGGTTCAGTTCGTTTCTCGTTTAAACGCGTAATTCGGCTTAAAACGAGCCCAAAATGGTCGTTTTTCGGGTTAAAATAAAATTTACATAAAACCGACTTAAAAACTTTAAAAAAAACTTAACCCATGACGTTTATTGACTTAAATCATCATATTATTAATAATTACACATCTTTTTCGGCTTGATCGATCGTCTCTTGCTTGGTTTGATGTTAAAGGTTTCGTTTATCGTACCGACGTACTAATAAATCGAAATCCTTTTTCTGTGCTATAATTCACTTATCCGGAAGCATTAATACTTCGTAAACATCACTAAACATTATATACTTCGTCTATAATGTAATTCCCGATTCGTTCGGGTTTCAATAATCGTTCATTGGTTAATTGTAATTCCAATACGATTCACTATATAATCGAGTATGATTCGTACTATGAATCATATATACTCGTATAAACGTACTATAACTCATATAATCAATATTAAATGACACGTTAATAGTATATACCTGGATTTGCCGGAATCGTTACACTAACTAAGTTAACTATAATAGTTAAAAAGATAAAAACATTAATTTAATTTAATTTTTTTATTTACACCCTCTTCATTTTATCAAAAAAAGTATTCACATAATACTATTTCTTTATATTAAAAAACAAATTTTTTTCACTCAATTATTAACATATATTAACGTGTTTTTTAACAATAAATATCAAAACATAATGTATATTTTTTTCAACCGATATGCCTATAAAAATTATTGTCATAAATAATAATAAAAATATCATACAAATGTATCAATTAAGTATAAACAATAAATATACAACATACACAAAGTTATATAACATACATTTGTTTTGAGCAATAAAAACGCATAACATGCAAAAAAAACATACAATTGACATATGTAATTCGACATCAACAATTATATTATCATCATCATCATCATCGTACTCAGTAAATCCCACCAATAGCAATGCTATGATATGGTCTGAGGAGGTAAGATGTTGACAACCTTACCTCTACCCCGTAGGAATAAAGAGGCTGCTTCCAGTGAGACCCTCGGCTCGATAGTAGTTTTGCATCAAGCATTGGACATAAGACACGTAACACTCAACCATTGGGACACCCGTCGATTGGTGCATGTACCTTTGTCTTTCGGCCATCAAACAATTATATAAACTACACAAAGATACACATATGCTATACGTGTGTAGGTTATATGTTTTCTTATTCTTAGAACAAGTGTATGTTATATATTTTTTGTAGGTTGTATATTTTTATTGACATTTAATGCAAACATGTGTAAGATATTTTTTGTATTATTCATCACAATGTAACTACGTGTTGATGGATATTGATATGTTGAGTTGGAAGAAATTGGTTTTGAATTAAAAGAAATTTTAATGTATGAATAAATTGTATTTGTGTGAGATAAATTTTTGTGTGTAGGTTATATGTTTTTCGTGTGTATGTTATATGTTTTCGTGTGCGTGCGTATTTTATTGATGATGAATTTTTGTGTGTAGGTTATATGTTTTTCGTGTTTAGGTTATATGTTTTCTTATTCTTAGAACAAGTGTATGTTATATGTTTTTGTGTAGGTTGTATCTTTTTTGTTAACATTTAATACAAATATTTTTTATTATTCATCACAATGTAAGTACATGTTCATGGATAATAATATATTGAGTTGGAAGAAATTGGTTTTGGATAGAAAGAAATTTTAATATATAAATAAATTGTACTTTTGTAGGATAAAAAATTAAGAGACAAAATATAAGTTATAAAAATAAATTAGTTCTTAATATTTTCCGATAATAATAATTTGATTAGTTATATTAATTAAATATATAACTATTATGGTTTATTAGTTATATTAATTGAAGGAAGAGAATGCATTTATATTTTTTACTTATCTTTAAGCATTCAAAACCTAAAAACAAAACTAGTGAACCATATTCATTTCTCGCAATAATATTATTTCTCTCATGAACCATCCCCTATTATGTGTGTGTGTGCGCGTGTATATATATATATATACACACATACATACATATAGTATATTCTAAATATATTATTCATTAAAACTTGTTTTTGGCAGTTATTTGAAACATTTTCTTTTTATAGTAAACATTGTTTGAAATCGATTAGTTATATTTTGTCAAAACCTGATAGAAACCCAACATGTTTTGGGCCATGCATACCCAATAGGTGTTGTCAAAACCCGATAGGAAACCTGAAACATGATGGGAAAACCCTACCTGTCGGGTAATTATCCAATTAAAACCCGATGGTTTGGGAAGGGTTTGGTACGAGCTTTAGTAATTGGGTATGGGTTTAGGAATACCTAAACCCGATCTATTGTCATCCCTACTTAGCCATCATCCCATACGGCAGGCCAATGGCATAAATCAAACCATATATACACGATAAAATTTACATAAATGATTCTTCCTTTTCTAAGGCATTTGCAATCGAAATGTGAGACGGCCTCCCTCTCGCGTTTCTAACTATAGTCTTCGTGAACAAAACATCACCTCTTTTGAAAGTCCATAGGCTTTCCAAACATGGCAACGCCCCGAGGGTTAGGACCATAGACACTCCTACAAATACTCGTTACAGTTGATTTAACTATAAAATGAGTAATAATCAGTAAACTAGTCTTTTATGACAACAAATTTGATATTTGCATTTAACATCAAAGAATTAAACTTATATTTTTTACTTTTGAGTGTGCATCTTTTAGTAATTTTAAAACCACGAACCGAAATACATTTAACTGATCAACAAATTTTCTCGCTTTCAATGTAAGTTCTAGAAAGTTCAAAACAGACATTACATTAACCATCTATGAACACTCATAATCCAGAATTGCTTCCGAAATGTTCACCGTCTTTGTCCAAACACTGGCAATGACCCGGGTATAATTAAAAGTCCAAAAATTTGCAATTGAGATGTAAGAGCGCCTCCCTCTTGCATTTCTCATTCATACTATTGTCGTAGTGAGCAAAACATCACATCTCTCTTCAAAGTCCATAGGCTTTCTAATAATAATATACCCTAGAGACCTAAGGTAGGCTCGTGGGCATACCTGATATATTTCAATACTTTCCAAACATACCAACGACCAGAGCGTTAGGACCATAGACACTCCTACAAACATTCATTGCTATTGATTTATAAAATGAGTAATCAGTATACTAATATTTTATTATGACAACAAATATATTTGATATTTGCATTTATAACATCAAAGGATTAAACTTATGAATTTTACTTTTGAGCGTGTATCTTTTAGTTAATTTAAAACCAATTAACTAGTTACAAACCGAAACACATTTAACTGATTAAACCAATTTTCTCGATTTCAATATAAGTTTTAGAATGTTCAAAACTAATATTACGTTAATCATCTATGAACACCCATAATCCTGAATTGATTCCAAAGTGTTCACATCTTTGTCCAAAACTGTTTTGTCTCACCAACAAGTCAACAACCTCATTTTTCGGATTATTAATCGTCGATCTAGATGTCACCAAGACAATTCCCGAAACGAAACACTTGTGTAGGTTCTCGTTATCATTCAGGCTTCAATCAACCACCACAACACTTCTCTCAGTTACCTTTACTTTGAATGGTCTAGTGTTCTATGGTCTTAGCAGCAACCACAACCATTATCGCATTCACATTTAGACCGCTACTCACCTACTCCATTCGTTCATTGGACCTGCGAACCCGGAAGTAACAAGTTGTGTGCATACTGCATACAAACACCTTAATTCGCAAATTCAGTACCATCAAAACACTTGTTAAAGAAATTATGAATAGTGCTCAATGAGTAATCATTTTTAATTAGGGTTGGTGCCATCCTGTAAAGAACTACATAAAAGAGATTTTGTTTGATTCATGTATTTGGAATAATTGACTTGGGTCTAATAATATTTGGTCGGCTAAATAACGAACATTAATATACTTCCTTCAATAATTGCAACATCCCTCCTGAAAAACTGCATACACATATTTTGTGATAATTACTATATGCAAATTTATAAGATTTACAAAAGAATTTAACCCAACAAAATGGTATATGTTATCAAACACTTCATCATATGCCTCCCACTTGAATCGCAATCAGTAGGCTACACCATAATTAATTAACGTCGTAGGTCAAACTACTAGGAAAGCATAAAACATCTTTTTACCAGCGACACAAATAGGCAAATACCATATTCACTCAATATTCAAGAACACATTTATTTTTTCTCTAAACCGACCCACTTGAACCGTTTTTTCTCTTCAACTACATCTATATAGTAAATAATTTTCTCAAGTCTCAATTACACCTTTTTACATAAAATACTCAATAAATTGAGTATGCAACATTTAAGGTATCTTGATAACAGTTTATCACATTATATACAAAACTAACAATTACAAAACAAAAGCGTGGTCGTGCCTGAGTGGTTATCGGGCATGACTAGAAATCATGTGGGCTTTCCCCGCGCAGGTTCCAATCCTGCCGACCACGTATGATATATTTTTTTATTTTTTAATCATTTTCTTTTTACTATTTTTACTTTTTTTTTCTAGTTTTTGGTTATCCGTGAAATGTACAAATTGGTGCGATTAAGTAATAAGTATGGTAAATACTATAAAAGCATAACATGGTTGGGCTTATGTTTCAGTTAGTCATCAAGTAATTCTTTTGTTTGCCCACCCGTTAAATATTTGTTGGGCTTATGTTTCAGTTAGTCATCAAGTAATCTTGTTCAAACTTAAGTAATTAACTTCTATAGGTTCATGTGTGCTCATTGACGGAGCCTTGAATTCTTTTCTATAGGTTTGTTGTTGGGTGGTTAGTTTTATTAACAATTCAACGCCAAAGTTTTCATGTAAGGACTGACCGAGTGGAATAAAGAACCAAACCTGGTCAATCCCATGCGCCCCGCTAATTATTAACCAATTTTCTTTGTTTCATTTTAAGTTTTAAAAAGTAATAAACTAATATTACATTAACCATCTATGATGACCCTTAATCCGAAAGCGTTTTCAAAATGTGCAATGTCTTCCTTCCAAACCTATTATGTCTCACCAGCAGGTCAACAACCTCATCAGTCGGATTATGAGATATTAATCGTAGATCTAGATGTCACCAAGACGCCTACCAAAACAAAACACTCATGTAGGTTCTCGTCATCACTCAGGCTTCAATCAATCACCACAATACTAATTCAATTACCTAGAACGGTCTAGTGGTATTAGAAGCAGACACAAGCATCGACCACCGTAGCCATGTAGATGGCATACAACCCAATGGCGGAGCCACAAATTTTTTCCTATGAGTTCAATATTTTTTGGTGTTCGATTTTTTTCTGACAACAAAGTTTTGGGGCCGGGTGGGCCTGGTCCATCATTCAGCCAAATAAATAAAATACAATATCACAACCATAACAAAAATATACCATCAACATTAAAATAAAATATAAAGTTATATTAAATAACAAGGCTTATGTATTTTAATTGTTTCATACGCATTTTCATGTATTGAAAACAAATCATAAGATCTTCGGTCGCGACTATTAGAAACAACTCATTTTCAATATAGCAAATGCAAGCATCATTCATAATACCACTACCCATCTGGTTAGTTCGAATACATTTTTAAATTGATGATAGAGGAGATAAAAAGGGGTACATTCTCATGGATTTAAAAAAGGGCAGAAAAGAGAAACATGATTGGTCGAGTTTGTGTAAATTTACATTTAAAAAAATAAAGTTTGGTGTTTTTCGTTCCTTCGTTTCAAGCTTCTTTCTAGGCATAGGAGTTTTTTAAAAATATTTCAGTCGTTTAAAAAAATAAAAATAAATATGAATGAATGATGATGATCATTAAACAAAACATGGCTACACATATTATTATAATAAAAACAATATCTGTCTGGACCTATTTTTTGTGAGCATAGAGAAATTGAGAAGACTCCTCAAACCATCTTCTTCTTAATTGGTGCACTAAAATTAAATGGCATGTACTTAAAATGTCACAAAATCGACGACATACTAGCTGATGAAAATGACATCATTGTCTCTCTTTGAAATTCAAGTTTTTGTTTTTTTTCACCGGCGAATGATGAAATGTTTCTAGAGATTTCATGACACTGGGTTCGTTCACCGAAAAAGAATGAGTTCGCTCGTTAATCGTACCTATAAGTTATATATAAAACCGAAAATGGACCGGGTTCGGCTGAACCCGGTGGCTTTAATGTGGCTCCGCCACTGATACCACCTAACTCACCCACCTACTCATGTACGATCCAATAACCCACTCGTATTTTAGACATTTATTTTCCGTTCATCAGACCAGGCCCTAGAAGTAACAACATGCGCCCATACAAACACCTTAGCAAATTGGGTACCATCAAATCTATGAAATCTAACACTAGTTATAGAAATTATGAATGGTGCTCAATGAGTAATCATTTTTGTAATTAGAGTTGGTGCCATCCTATAAAGAACTACATAAAGAGGTTTGTTTGATTCATGTATTTGGAATAATTGACTCACGTCTACTGATATTTGGTCGGCTAAATAGCAAACATTAATATAATTCCTTTAAGACCATCCGTGTTCGGTGAGTTTTGGTGGCGTTTTAGGGTATAACGTCGGGGGTACACCCCCGGTTGTTTTGTGAATTTTATTTTCGCGTTTTATATATAACGTTGAAATTGGCTCAAAAATCGACAAATGTTACCGTTGGAAAGTTTGGATTAAAAAAAAACTTTTTAACTAAAATCTACACTATAAAAACCAACCTAAACCTCATTTTTTTAACACTACTCTTCTACTTCTCTACCAAATATAACACAATTATTTCTACTACAATACTACCAAAATGTTTCCGAATAACAACCAAAATGTTCTCGGTTTCGGTCAATTTGCACGTCAAGGCAACGCAAGCAACCAAAATCCACAACCGAACCCATCTATCGCCCCGATGCCAACCGTCCCCGTCCCTCAACCCCCGCATCCGTTCGACGCGCAAATGGCCGCGTACATTGCATATCTAGGAAACTCTATGCCAAATACGCTGCCCGGTTTCCAAAACCCAACCACAAACATTTTTGCAGGCTCGGGTTCCCAACCTGACGACGAGTTCGTGCCGGAGACACAACCCGTCCCGGAGACCGTAGGTGGTTCAAGCCAACGCGGACGTCCGAGAAAACACGCAAAGAAGCCCGCCGGCGAACCTCGGGCTAAACAGACGGTGTTACCGTGGAGTATCGATGAGTGCGTACTATGTGCTCGTGCTTGGTGCGCCATATCGGAAGATGTCAAGTGCGGTATGTTTTAAAATACATATATATATTTTTAAATTTCTTAGAACAAACATTGAACTTGTAATGTTTTTATTTTTTTAGCGAACTATCAAAAAACAGGGATATTTTGGCACAAAATTAAAGAGTTATCTCACGAACTTGGCGGGGACTCGCGTCGAGAAAAAGATTCCTTACTGTCGAAGTGGGGCGACATAACACCAAATGCATGGGTTTCCATATGGTTTTCTCTCGGATGAATCGAACGAGGAGTAGCGGTGTCTCGGACGCGGATGTCGGAAAACGCATTGACAGAGTATCAACATAAGGTCTCGGGGGCCTTCAATTACTTTGGCATTTGGAAAGATTGCTTGAGGTTTCACCCAAAATGGGGCCAGGTTTTGGATGCCAACGCCGAAGGTGGTCCGCGTAAAAAAAGTCTAAAACATCGTCTTCGGTTGATCCAGACACGCCCCGTTCCGACGCTCGAAACTTCAACCTAAGCGATAATGAAGCCGCGAATCCTTATGCGGATATTACCGAGATTCCTCGGCCGGGGGGGGGGGGGGGTAGAAGAAGCAAGGGCATGGGAAAGGGGTCGCTTCGTCGTCTTCGATTGCCGAAATGGAAAGTCAATTCAAAGAAATGAACACTCGACTCAAAGATTTACACGAACTTGGAACCCAACGACTTAAAGTAAATTTGAACACCGTCGAAGTACTTAAAAGGAATGAAATGGACAAAGACATCGCTATTTTATCAAGCGAGCTAACCGAAGATGACCTGAGAGTCCAATCTCTAAAAGCAGCTCGGCAAGCGAAAATTTTAGAAAAATACCACATTTAGTTTTATTAGTATTATTTATGTATTTTTTTAATTTAATGTATTTTTTTTATTTTAATTTAGTTTTTATTTGTAAGTTTAATGTATATTTTTTAATTTTAATGTTGTTTTTTAATTTTATGTTTAATTATTTAAATGAATTATTATTTTAAAAACACAAATAAAATTTTAATAGTGACTGGGCGTCACGTGACATATAATGCCTGAGGGTGGGCCATTATGACTAAACCATGTTTTTGTAAAAATCCATAACTCTGACTGGACGTCACATGACACATAGATGCTGTTTGTTTTTCAGAGGTAAAATGTCAGAAGACTGCGAAACCACATCTGCCAACATCTGTAGCAGAAGAGGTGGACCAAAACTCTGCAGTCTGCAATAAGAAGACTGTTTGTTTTTTAACATCTGCAGACTGCTAAAATAAGCTGAAATTTAAATAAACTGAAATATAAATAAAAAAGGTCTTCAACATCAAAATTTAAATAATAGTCAACAACACTGAAATAATATTCATAATACCACAAACATTTTTAAATCATTTATTCCGTATTTTGCATTAACTGCTCAGCAATTTCATCTCTTAACTGAGTCATATATTCCCGATCTGATGCAGTGCCAAGTGCTTCAACCTCGTCTTTACGCTCACAAATTGACCCGGTATCTGTAAACTGGTCAAAAAATTTTATAAGTAATAAATGTGTTATTTATGATTACAAATTTACAACATATGGATTGCCTTAACAGTAATCTGTTTTTTTTAAATAAAACAAAACCCGTTGACCTGTTTACAATAAAACACAACCCAAATTGATCCGGTTATCAATAAATGGGTCAAAATTTTTGCAAATATAATATATACTAACTGTGATTACGAAAAATAATCTAACTTTTTGATTAAATCATAACCATTTTGACCCAATTATAACAAAAACCCACCCAAATTGACCCGTTATCAGTAAACGGGCCAAATCACCACCATTAATATTATAAGATAATTACCCGATATAGCAGGAGTGAAAACACCATCACCAATTGTCATGCAAGTTCCAAGAAGAACAAAAATCAACACCATCACCAATTGTCATGCAGGAGTGAAAACAGATTTTGTAAATATGGTAAACCGTTTATAAACTTTGGCATTTAATGTGTTTTAAAGGTGGCACATTTGCATTGTACTCCTTATTATGCCACCACGCAAAACTTAGCATGCTTCCAAATCAATAAGAAACTGATGAGAAACTATCTGCATAAGGTGTCAAAAAGACTGCAGAAACATGGCAAAGTTTTGCATTGAAATCTTTCTTTGAAAAACACACCAAGTTTAGAAAAGGATTGTTGATTTTTGTTCTTCTTGGAACTTGCATGACAATTGGTGATGGTGTTTTCACTCCTGCTATATCGGGTAATTATCTTATAATATTAATGGTGGTGATTTGGCCCGTTTACTGATAACGGGTCAAAAAATAAAAATAACACATAAAGTTGTATTATGTTCTCAAGTTTACGCTCACAAATTCCGATTTTATGCTCCCCTGCTCGTTCTAATATGCTGCATTTGGGTATTGAGTTTAGAACTAGGCTAAATAATCCCTCAATGACTACCTTTAGCAGCAGTAGTAGCAGCGGCCGTGTACCGACACAACGAATCAAGTTATCGACGGAAGCAGACATACATATACATACACAAACACAAACACACTGTAGCATGCGATTAACAAGATTTAGCACAAATTAGAACCTAACTACAATACAATCACTTAACAAATCATTTTCAGTTTCACCTAATGAAAAGAATAGAAAGAAACCCTAAAATGAAAAGAATAGAAAGAAAGCATACCTTCAAGAAGATGCCGGAGCAGCGGCGGCAGCGTGGTGAATGGAGCGGCGGCGGCAGTGGAGAGGAGGAGGAGTGGAGTTAGCCGGCTTGGAGCGGAGGAGGTGTGGAGCGACCGGCGGCTTGGTGAGGATGAAGGAGTTGAATAGGGTTAGGAGGAGGATGATGATCGGTTATAAGCTAAAATGTGTAGAAGAGGTTAAAGAAGTGATAATACCAACACTTCTGGGAGAAGAGGGCGCGCAGACGTTTTTTAATGAAACGTCTTCGAAAAAACAAACACACTGCAGAGCCCAACGTCTGCGCGCCCTCTTCTCAGTGCAGACAAAAGAGGTGGAGAAGTCCTTCTGAGAAAAAACAAACAGCACCATAATGCCTTGATTACAGGCTTTATGACTACTTATGGTCTAATAATTAAAGCATCCCTCCTCCCTCCTTAAAAACTGCAAACATATATTTTGGTAAAACTAATGCTTCATATATAATATTTTATTATTTTGTGATAATTACTAATACGCAATTTTATATGATTTATAAAAGAATCTAATCCAACAAAATGTTATATGTTACGACTTATAAAACACTTAATCGTATTTCTTCCACTTGAATTACGATCAATCAGGTTAACCGGGCTACATCATAATTAATTAACGTCTTTAGATCAAACCACTAGAAAACATTTTTTTCGACCAACTATGCCCACAAAATCCCATATAGAAAAAATAAATTTTAGTTGTCAGATCCCTAATGGAACCCACCATCTCTAAAAAGAATCCAAGACAAGTTTTGAATTTTCCTTGATAATCCATTCGCGGTTACCAATGGATTAATGATGGTCAATGATGGCTATTTTGTCAAACCAACGAACTTTTTAAGAGAAATCATCAGACTATCACTAAACCAGTAGGTATATAGTCATAACCCTTGTTCTTGTGTGTTATTTTTGGAAAATGAGTGCCATCTCTATCACATACTTTGTTTCATTCTTTTTAGGTTTAACAAAAATGTCTCAAAAATACAAGAATTGGTCGCTTGAAACATAACTTATGTTTTTAAACGAGTGATTCGGATTAAGGCGGGTTGCTTGGTTTTTTTAATCTAGGGTTTGGTTTGAGACCAAGTCCAGTACCAATCTCCCATTAGCATGAAAAATAACTACAATACATTAGCTAAGAATGATTAAGCAAAAATATATCACATCTAAGGTGTGAAAACAACCAAAAGGATTTGATAAGTTTTGGATAGAATCTGTCCTTGTTATGAATAATACTTAAAAGTATAAATAAATTTCTAAAAATTATAAAATTCTTCAGTCTACTTAGTTAGGGTGTTATGAACATCTTTTATTTAGAAACTTTCCCAAAATTATGACTCGAGATAGGCTGAAACAGCCGGTTTTCTCAATTGGTACAGATCTGCATATTAAAACTAAAACAGTAATTTTAAAGCTATACGAATGAATTAAAATGAAGTTAAATAACGATTGAAACCAAAGCTCAATGAAGTTCATCATAGGCTTTGGTGTTGCACCATTCCAGTTCTTTATCACTAAGTTATGGTCCAATCTTTGATGACCAACTTCTGTCCAGAATTGAAACACCATTAGAACCTATGTTCTTGATGTTTTGAAATGGTTTTTGATGAAAAAAATTTATGCCACTCATTGTGTGATGTTAGTACGTATTTACCATCTTATTACACAAATCCTCATGGTCAAATAACCAACAAACAAATTCAAATAAAAATCAGAAACTTTAAACGAATACAAACCCCAAATTGGGTCAAACTATCCTTTAATAAGCAAAGACGTGTTTTAGGATGGCATAAGGCTTAGTGTCGTGGGTGATTATTTTGGGCGGAATGGGGCGATGATTGTTTGGAACACCGCCCCCAGGCGACAATAGGGGCGAGGGGGGGGGGGGGGGATGAGTATTCCTCGCCCGTTCAACGTTTAAAATAATAATAATTTTAAAAAAATCGACCGTTGAACGGTCAAAACAATTAAAAAAATTAAAAAAAAACTTATATAAATACCAAATCAATTCAATCATTTTCACCATTTCATATACAAACTCAAATATAAATACCAAACCAATTCAACCATTTATACCATTTCACACTTCTTCACCATTTCATTTCATACTTTCTCAAATGGATTCCCCGAACTCTTCCGACATTTGGGATCAAGTAACTGAAGATACTCAGAAAATTCGTCAGATGCAGCAACGAACGTTGGAGGATGGGGAAGAGGTCATGAGCGCAATACAGGCCGTCGCCAATAAGATAGCTTCTAGCTTAACTAGTTCTTCAGGCAATAGTATATCCTTCATGATCGTCTTGATGCAAATGATTGTTTGATGAAGGACTACTTCAACGATAGACCTACATTTAACGACGTTGCATTTCAACGTCGTTTTCGGATGTCTGGGCGTTTATTTTTTTGCATCGTGGGAGATTTGGAGCGGGAGTATACGTATTTTCAACAAAAACCTAATGCAAGAGGATATTTAAGATTCACCGCCATCCAAAAGTGTACTTCGGCTCTACGCATCCTTGTATACGGCAACACGACCGACATAAACGATGAGTATTTAAAGATGGCTGAGAAAACGACGCGAGACTCGTTGGAGAATTTTTGCATCGGTAAAATTTGAATTATTTATATTAATTATTGTTTAATATAAATATTTTTTAATAACTTATTTCTATAGGAATAATACAATTATACGTTGGTCGTTATTTGATGATTCTAACTTCAAACAACCTAACTCACATATAAGAGGTACACAAAAGCAAACATTCTTTTCCTGGCATGATCGAGAGTATAGATTGCATGTATTGGGAGTAGGCCAACTGTCCAACCGCATGGTGAGGTCAATACACTTGTGGTGACCATTAAGTACTAACGGTTATTCTTCAAGCCATTTGTTCACACGACCTCTGGATTTGGTCGGCCTACTTTGGCTCCGTCGGGTCCAACAACGGCAAAAACGTTCTCAACGCGTCGCCCGTGCTAGAGTTTTACATCAGCCATAGCATACCGGTCTTACCGTTTTATGGAAACAGTACCTACTATCGTCACGGATACCATCTAGGAGATGGGATATATCCAGAGTACTCGATCATCGTCAAAACGTTTCAAGACCCGATCTAAGAAAAAAAAGAATAATTTAAGAAGAAGCAAGAGTCCGCACGAAAGAATATTGAGAGGTGTTTCAGGGTTCTCAAAAAACGTTGGCATTATGTGATAAACCCATGTCGTGTATGGTCGATGGCAAATATGAGCAAGGCCATGTATACGTGTATCATATTGCATAATATGTTTTTAGAAGACAATGGCAGAGAAATATGCCAACACTATATACTAGGGATCGTTCCATAACAATTGCCTGAACCAACAGAAGAACAACGAACGCAAAACATTCACGAGCTCACATCAAGTGATATACATAACAAACTTAAGGTGGATTTGTTTCAACACATTTAGGATAATTGTCCCATTGAAGTCGAAGACGGGGAGAAGGACGGAGACGAAGACGAGGAGGAGGACGAAGATGAAGATAATTAATAGACTAGTATTTTATATGTATTTTTTATTTTATTTTTTGGTGTGTTTTTAATTTTGATATAATTCATATTTCTTTTATTTAATTAATTTAATAAATTAATAACTTAATGGTTTTTGTATTTGTTTAATATAATTATAAAAAGAAAATACGAAAAAAGGTGATGTGGCAAAAGATGGGCTACAACATCATTACACCAAAAAAACAAAACCTACCATTTGCTGATTGGGCGCCACGTGTCGCAAATCGTCCCAATTTATAGCCCCTTCACCACACATAGCCTAAACACCTTAATCAACCAAGGTTGAAGAAGGGAAACAATGAAACATATATATAAGACTAATAAAACTGAAAACATCTCAAAACATTACTTAAATTGGATTGAAAAGTAAACAATTGTTCTGTTTGACTTTTAAAGTCAACTTAGGCAACAACACTTTAATTTGCTTTCACAAATCCAAAAATTAGAAAGAAAGGAAGAGAAGAGCCTTTTGAAATGTTGAGAAGTGTTGATATTTATAGGCAATGAGGAGGGGACAAGTTTGCATGGATGGTTGGACATTAAATTATCTTACAACTACATTTGCATTCAATGTAGTTGGTTAGTTTTTAAAATAAATTAAATAAAATAAGATTTAGATGTTAGGGAAAAATTTGGATTTTGGAAAAAATGGTCCTTGTACTTTGGTTTGGGTTGGTTTTGAGCATTAAAAAAAACGAATTAAACACCGTTAAAGATATTAAAACAACACGACAAGTATGAGACATGATTATAACATGAAGGGAAATCTTTTAAAGGATCCAAAATATAACAAAGTTTAAAACAGGTCGGGTTTTTGGGTTTTGAAAACAAAGAATGTCACGTGGCCTTACATCCAGGTCCGAGATGCCGCCAATAAAGAGATATCGGTAACAATGAAGATGCATTTGGATGCCTTTGCGTGGAATTGATTTTCACGTAGGGTTTGAAAAAAATATAGATGATCATACTTATCTTCTTTGGAGGCACTATAGATCAAAATGTCATCGAAAAACACCAAGACAAACTTATGCAGAACCGAGTGGAAAAGGTCATTCATAGCTGAATGGAAGGTGGATGGAGCATTTGAAAGGCCGAATGACATTTCCAATAATTCATAATGGCCATCCGCTGTATTGAACGTGGTTTTGTGGATGTCTTGTTGTGCTACTAGGATTTGATGATAACCGAATTGTATGTCAATATTGGAAAATATAACGACACCATTAAATTTATCCAATAGTTCATCGATGGTTGGGATTGGAAAACGATCGCAGATTTGACTGTGTTTAGAGCTTGGTAGTCACATAAAACGCCAAGTGCTATCCTTTTTTAACTAATAATACTGGTGATTAAAAGGGACTTTGGCTAGCTTTTATAATCCCATCCCGAAGAATGTTGTTAATAAATTGGGTCATTACTTATTTCTGAAAGTGAGGATACCGGTAGGGTTTTACGTTGATGGGTTGGTTGTCATTGAGTAAAGGAATTTGATGGTCATGAGGTCGTAAGGGTGGTAGGGTATGCGGTGTGTCGAAGATGAATTGAAAGGTAGGAAGTAGATTTGTGATTTTGGGCTCAGTGTGGGAAAGTGTATCGGTTTAGGGGTTATTATGGTGAAGTGAGTCTAAAAGAAACGCATGAAGTGAGGGAATGGAACCATGACGAAGCATGGAAGATAATGAGCTGGAGGTTACATGTTTGGTCATTGGTTTACCCTTGAGAGTCGCTTCTTTGCCGTTGATAGTAAAGGAGAGTTTCAGGTTTGAATAATCAGTTGTGATGGGTCCAAGAGTTCCCAACCATGAGATACCAAGAACCACTTCGGCACCTTTTACCGGGAAAATGAAGAATGGTATTTGGAAGGTTGCCTTTTGCAGTTGAAATGGTACATATGGACAACGTCCATGACTTTTTAGCCATTTCCAACCATAGCGGCAAATTGTTTTATAGGTTTTGTAGGTAAACCCAAGATAGAGGCTATGCGCGACTGTATAATATTATGATGCTACCACAATCGACTAAAACAGTGACTGGTGTCCCGTTGATGTATCCCGTGACGCGTAAGGTCTGTAATAAAGACATGCTAAAATAGGAGGCATCAGATGAGGACATGAATTGAGAAGGTGTGATGTTTGGGTCCTGTGGATCGGGTGGGTCATCCAAGGAATCATCTGATCTTCGTTATCTACGATTATCAAAAAATGTGGAGGTGAACGTTAGTGGTCGGGAAAAACCTTTCCGGGCACCAGAAACATAAACCTTCTTTTCTACATTGTTAGATGGCTTCCAGCGAAATAACAGTTTTGGTGGTGATGGTAGTACTAGTGGTAAAGATGTTGTGGTGTTGTTGGTAAGTTTAGTGGTTGAATATGAGGTAGCGGGAGGCTGAGAAGTAGGAGAGATGGTTGTGAGTGGGACGGTTGTGTGAGGAGAGGAAGGGTTTAATTGAGCAAGAGTAATTGGGCCTGAAAAAATAGGTCATTTTATCTTCCTCCAAACATGCCAAAGCACACACATCGTGGCAAGTGGTTGGTTTTAGGATGGCTAATTCAACTTGTATCTCAGGTTTAAGTCCCGAGATAAAACAATTACGGAGGGTTTGTTGTGAAAGGCCGGTTATACGGTTGCTTTTTTTTTTCAAATTCCGTTTGTTATTTCGGCACGGATGCCATTTGTCGAAGCTTGAAAAGGGTGGCTTCCTGGTTTTCTTACTTGGACGGGCCGAAACGGTGCTCCATTTCTCGTTTAAATTTGGTCCATGAGCCAAATAGTCAGTTGTTCACTTGATTTTGGTACCAAGAAAGGGCGTCTCCTACGAAGTGCAAGGTCCTGAGCGAAACGTGTTCATCGGATGGTATGTTATAGTAGGTAACAGTGTGATTTGCTTGAAAGATCCACCCTAGTGGGCTTGGTCGAGGGAGTTAGGGAGGACAATTAGGTCGTCTTGGTCAAGGTTTTCGGTGAGTGTAGCCATATTATTGACAAGGTGTGTCGTGGTGTCTATTTGGGAATCGAGTTTAGCATTGAGGTTAGCGGTGGGTTGATCAAGGGCGGCGATTTGAGTATGAATACTGGTTTTGGTATGGTGGCGGTGGTTGTAATTTGGATGAGTTGGTTTAATGGATCGGACACGTTGGGTGGTAAGTCATTGGAATCGGATTGGTCTTTGCGAGGTGGTATGGTGGAGGTGATTTAGGAATGAAAGCACCAAGATAATGTAGCATTATCTAGTAGGCAAACACTCCAAAGAAAGAAAGGAAGAGAACAAGACTTTTAGGGCAATTTTTCTGATATATTTCTTAATGCAAAAAATAAATATTTATTTATGCAGGGTATCATGGATAAGTGCGTTCCTTATTCCATGGAGAACATATAGAACATGTCCACTACCGAAATACATTTAAACATGCAAAACTACTAAGTCAAAATACTGGAAATAAACATGCAACCTAGAAAACATGGAATGAGCTTGATCTTTAATTGTTGAACCGGCTGGGCTTCTTGACTTCTCTTTTGGGCAGGTCATTGAACACCCTCTGGGCTTGGTCGGGTTGTGACTTGAGCTGAAGCATATCATTCTCCAGATCGAGTTTCGTAATTTTGTACTTAGTTGATGGGGATGCGTCTCGTACTACATTTTCCAAAGGAAAAATAAAATCGGTTTTGTAATGAAAGACCCTATGTATATACAATCAACACATAATAATTAACTTACACAAATCATAAAACTTTCATCAACTCAACGCAAAATGAAATTTAGAATAAACCAAAGAATATGAAACTATACGCATATACAATACAAGTTGATGATTCAAGACACAAGGAGCGGGAGAATGTTATGGTGCCAACGCCCCCATCACCTTCTTGGTTAGTGATTGTCATTCCAAGTTATTGTCGATGAGGAATTCCTAGAGCTTGACGACAAACTCATGAAAGACCTTCGAAGCAGTGGTCGAGCTCGTGATCTCTGCAAAGTACTAGTAACTTTAGCCATCTATTTTAATTTGTTATATGTGCATTGCAGCATTTGCCTTTACTTCAGTACTCGATATATATATATATATATATATATATATATATATATATATATATATATATATATATATATATATAGCATCCAAAACATTTTTCTCAAACTTGGTTGTTGTGGCATGTGGGTTGGGAGCCTTATGGGCCTATGGGCTGTATAATTTCTTTATTTTATGTCTGGAGAAGATAAATTATACTACTACAAAATTTATATTTTTATACAATTATATTCGTTAAAAGAATTTTTAGGTTCACATGTGTAGTGTGTTAAAACTTTAATGCCTTGTATAACAAATTGTCGTTCGTTTGGGACTTTTACATAGTGCTTTTTCTCTTGTACGATAGTTATAGCATAATACGTTTGACTAGTTAAACTTTAGTCAATAGATTGAACCTCCTGTAGGCTTATTTTTTTCTTTTGTTTTAATTGGCCTTATGGATAATACAACTAACTTTTGAACTTGTGTATTACACGAGATAATAATAAAAATAAATAAGGTTTATTATTTGAAATAATTGGCCTCACATGAGATTCTCCTAAGGTGTACCTCGTGACACCCCCGTGGACTCACCATCTTTGCTGAGATTTGTCCAACGTCCCGAACGGCACAGAAATAGCTTTGATACTACTTGTATCATTCGGGCCCCACGCCACCAATATTGTCTAATTTGTCCACGAATAGCTCACGAATTTGTTTTTGGTTGCACAAGTGGAGACTTCTAGGAGGTCACCCACCTTGCCACTACTTCCAATTGAGCAAGCTTAACTTTGGAGTTGTTCTTTCCTCCACTAGCATGAAGCACAAAGCAAGTTGGTGATTTAGGGGGCTAAGAATTTACTTATGAACCAATAATTTCTCATGTCTCAGCCAATGTGGGATTCACCTAGGGTGTTACAAATAATTTTTTAATGCAATGATTGAGTTATATATCTCAAAGTTCTTGCGTAGACCGAATGACTGATCAGCCACAACGATGCACTTTTGCACCAAGCACACGAGAAAAGACTTCACCTTCCCAGGATGTTGGGGTACCCTTAACTGTACGTGTCTCTCTTGGAGAATGTGTTCCACCGAGTTGCAAAACCAATATATGATAGGTGAGAAACAATGCCCTTATAAGGTCATGATCGAAGCGGTAGCCTAACAAGATTTATGGATTTGATATGCGTTTTGTGATCCAACCTGGTCAAACAACGACATCATGACTCCACTACTTATCTTCGAAAGAAATAGAACCGCCATTAGGAGTCCATTTCATGTAAATGGACGATTATACAAACGGGGATATTGTCTTACCGATGGTATCTACCATGTGTTTTGGACAAAAATCTGCTAAGGATAATGTATCCAAATCTGTAATTGTGAGGTATAGTGCTATGGTATTAACAATGATTGTATAAATGAAATAGGGATGAACAACGTGATTTGTTGCGAGGAATAACCCCTTGATGTTGATTAGATCACAGGAAAAAAAACCCGGGTGATGACAAATCGTCTATCACCACTTTATTAATATCAAAATAGGTTACAAAATGGTGGAGATATTGATCAGTGTTACAATGAAAGCTAAGTGTGCGAGCTATCAACGAGATATTACTCAGGTGAGTGTGTATACAAGTGTTTTTCTAACTGATCGTCTATCTCAATTATAAAAAGAAAAGAAAAAATATCAACTAACTAGAATTCCTACATTCACGCCACTATTCCCACTAGCCGTTTCTTCTTCATTGACCACGTGTGGAAGTCGTCCAGTAGCTCAAAAATAGGATGACTTAGTCCTCCGGCCGTTATATCTACCAAACACGACACCATTCAAAAAACAATTATTAGTAAACATATAATACCAAGAATCCTTGATCCTTCACAATCTGGAACATACCATAAGGATAAGTGATCCACAATTTAGTCAAGGGTAGAGGATTCTCAGCATAAATTCTATGCCCTAACAATTGCCCCCAAATTGGCGGGTGTTTATGCTTTATAGCTGGCATATTGAAATTTGAAATCCCTGCAAATGGTTAATTGATTAGACGGTTGCCAGAGATAATTATTATCAAAACCCTCAATATTAATCATAACCGCCTATATATGTGATCCCTTCAATCCATTTATAACCACATACTTCAGCCATCTATCAGGTATCCATCTCCCTCCCTCTATTCTTATAATATTTTTTAAGATGTCTGTTGCTTCTTCATCTTCCCCCTCTAAATGTTTCGACCAATCCTCCGATTCCGAGCTATTGGAGATGCAGCCTTAAAATCTGATTAGAAACCCGTCGATGGAGATCTGCAAGTTTACCGATCCTGAGATCGACGAATTCCAGCCACTTTTCCCACCGAAACCATTTTTCGGCCATATGACTCGTCAACTCGATGCGACGTTTACTCTCAGACCTGTGTGTGTTTTCCGGCTTGCCCCTTTCTTATTGGTTATACATATCCTTTTACTCCTTTTACCCACAACTTCTTCGAATCCACCGGCTTGTCCTACATCCAGGCTATGCCCATGGTTTGGAGGGTTTTAGGTACTATCAAAAGAATCATAGAGGAAAGGAAGATCGATTTTGGCGTTCAAGTGTTGGCACATCTGTATACCCTTACTACCCACGGCTCAAACTGTTTTTTGTTGAAATCTAAACCTCGTCAACCCAATTGATGTGTTGCAAAACACACTTACTTTCCGTATCGTTTTATCATGTTTTACGTACTTAATCATTTAATTAATAGGAGTTATGGATGGTTTTTGCTTGATTTTACAAAGTTTGAATATTAATTATAGGTTATGAGTTTTAATGGAGAAAAGAGTAAAGTTTGAAGACTCTAGGGGCCGTTTTGATCAATTTTGAAGACTAAAACTCAAGGCCCGACCCAAGCCCACAAGATTAAAGTCTTACATGATAATATATTAGGTTAATTAACAAGAAAAAAACCCTAGACCAGCCTCTAAATTCCGAAATCAGCAGCAACCATCCAAAAAACTTCCGATCGGCAGCTTCTAGGGTTCCAAAGAAAGTCGTTTTTGCAACTTGTGTGACCAAGTGAAGAAGAAGGAGGCTTAGGACAACTTGGTACAGCAGCTAGGGACCATATTCATCAAGAAACTCAGCCATAATCTTGAGTATTACATCCATAAACTTTGTTCTATTGTTCAAGACTCATAACTTGTTGATTTTGATTTTTAACTTGAATTGTTTTGCAATTGAATTGAAGATTGACTTATGTTTGATTGTTCTTGAATATTGAATGAGTTTTAATATGTTTATGTTGATGTTTATGATGTTTAAATCCATTGTTTGCTTCTGTCCAAAAATAATGTGTAGCTAAACTTGTTAGTTCTAACTAGGTTAGATGATTATTGTTAGGTTTTAGTAAGTAGTTTGGATTTTTGTTGATAATGGCTTGAATTGCTAATGTAAAGTTTGTTTTAACATTGAATTAGGTTGTGTTTAGTGGCTGTGAATTTGTTAATTACACTCATATACCTCTTGATTTGATTAATTGAATGAGTTTTGATTGATTGTTGCTTGTTAGAACTCTTTACTTGGTGTTTAGGGTTTGTTTGTGGGAAGTACAACCGTAGGGTTAAGTGAGTGTATTAATTGAATATAATCAGCGGGTAGACACCTTATTATAGACCGAGAGTTGATAGGAAGTAAGGTCGTCTCATAGCTTTTACTTGTTAAGATTAGGATCGCGCGAGAGCGGGTTCGGTTCTTGTCGGGTTTGGGCTCGTGAGCGATTAGTTGACCTAGTTTAAGTTGAAATGAATTGTTCATCTATCCTTGGTTGCGTAGTATTCGTCTCCACTAGGGTAGTGTGTCGGTGAGACCGAGAGGAGAGTCGGCATTAGAGCACTTTAACAATTTGTTACCCGATTTTGTTCTTAAAATCAACTAAGTGTAGGTTAGGGTTTGTTAGTGAGACCGAGAGGTGATCTAGCTTTCTTGAGTGAACCTTAGTTGTGTCATCCTTAGGAACCGGTGTCGTGAGATTCTACAATCCATTAGCTTACTATACCTTCAATAGGATTCTTACCTAGGTAGACGTTTTTCCCATTGATAAAACTTATTTTCACAGTTTCGTCTAGTTTTCTTAATTTAAGTCTTTTAAGTTAATTTAAGTAGGTTGAGTAGTTAATAATTAAAAATTATTTAAAATATATTATTCTTAGGTGAGTCTTATTTAGGGTTAAGTATTAAATACGTTTTCACGTGTCCTTGTGTTCGACACTCGGATTTCCTTAGTGCTATACTATTAGTGATCGGTACACTTGCCGGTTTTTGTGGCTTCTTTAGGATTTTCGTTTAATAAATTTAAAGCTTAGTTGTGAGAGCATCATTTTACACTCATCAAGATCCGTTTTTTGTTGAAATCTAAACCTCGTCAACCCAATCCAATTTCAAAAGTAACCCTAAACGATTCCTTTCGGAGGAATTAATTTTTTTTAATCGAGACTCCATACCCGGTGGGACTGATTTACCTTTGACTTGGGTTAAGAAGGGTAGGATCTCGGATCTTTAAACATAGAGATAAAGCGTGATAATTGTTCTAACTTTGAATCTTTCTGTATAGTTGAGAACTTCGCTTCACTGGCCAAGCTACCTGGAACGGAAGAAAGAGTGAAAAGATTCCTTGCCCTAGATACCGTCAGGACTTTTAAAGCAAGATTCGTCGAAGCTTTTTACGACATCTCTTCAGGTTCCAACATGTCAAGTAGATTAGCACTTGGATAATAAATAGAAATAAATAAAATAAGATAGAATACTTATCTGTTACTTGGTTTGTGCAGGTGCTCAAAAATCCCAGAAGTCTGCCAACAAGTTCTCCTTGGAGGATATCGACAGCATGAATACTCCTCAAAGTATCAAGAAGGAAGATTTGAAGGCAACAACCACTTTCGAACCAAGGACCACGACTACCAGGGCCAACTCAGCAGCTTCCAAGAGAAAGAGATCTTCTGAGCCCGAGACCTACTTTGACATGATCCTCACTGTAAGTATCCTCTATCCTGATGTATTGAATTTGAGGATCCAAAATGCTTCTAACTTTTACATAACTGTTGGTTACAGGCTGTGAATGCTTGCAAAGATCACTATGACAAGATTGTGAGCCATATGAGCGAAAGCCTTTCGGGGATGGGAAGTGCAGCTGGAACTAGTGGAGCCAAGGAGGTGGTGGAGAATGAGGAAGGAGTAGGTGCGGCAGACGGTGAGGAGGCTGCTTGAACGGGAGATGAAGGATATCAAAGACAAGGCCAGAGCCCGTTTTTTATTTTGTTTTGATCATGTTTTTAAGGATAATGGTTTGTAATGGATAATAGTAATTAGGTTGAAGGATCAGTGATCCTTATGACAATTTCAAGGCATAGCAAAGGTGGATGGATCCTCTGTTTGTGGGGATCAAGCCTTTTATGCCCCTGACTTTTAATTTCCTGCACTTAGTTAAATGGTTAGTAGCAACTTACTTTATCGTGGATGGATGGTCCATGTTTTAAATGGTGAAGTCCGGGTTAACTTTTGGTAACTTTAAGTAAGTTTTTAATAAATATTATCTTTTGATTATTTGCTTATTTACTTGTTATATGGAAAGTTTGTTTAATATAGCCTTAGCTCTATTGAAAGTTTTAAGAAATGATTTTGGGTAAAAATTTTAGGATAGAATATCCTTGTGAAAAATAATTTAAAGATTTTAAATCCTTAAGCAAAAAGGTTTATAAAGATCTCAACCAAATAAACGTAAATTGACAAGTAGAAATGATACCATAAGATCTAAGTAGATCTAAGTTACCATAAGTGTTAAACCTTCTGTAATCTTTGTAAAAATAGATTAAGGAACTTGAATCCATAAGCGTTGATCATTCTGTGATCCTCATGAGTGAACTTAGAATATCTGTTGCAAATAACTTATAAAATCAATTGGGATTAAACCCGTTAAATTGGGGACAAACCCATATAACAAACTGGGGACAAGCTCGTGCAACTGGGGACAAGCCCGCAACTGGGGACAAGCCCGTGAACTGGGGGCAAGCTCGTGAACTGGGGACAAGCCCAAACTAGGGACTGGCCCAATATATGGATGTTAACTGGGGACTCGCCCAACCTGGGATTTAGCCCAAACGTAAGATAACATGAAAATGTTATAAACCGGTAGTATGGTACGTCTAGCATATATTGTAGGATCCTCCATATAGCCGAAGACAACGAAATTGTCAGCCACTGAGCGTGTACTGGTCCCGCTGCCCCGGACTATACGTTGGATAGCATGCACTCCAGGTGAGTGTGTAGAAACTCTAATTTATAAGAAATGTGAAAACCTTTAAACCTTGGAAGATATGACCATCAGGGGCCATACCTTAATCGTGGGCTAGGCCAAAGGAAGTAGTAAAGTACCTTTAAATGTGAAAGAGAGGTGGCCAACCTCTTGATCATGGAATATCTTATTAGTACCCTGCATTGTTACTTAAAACTTGGAAAGGACAAATGTTAAGAATATGTTATCCTTAAATTAGTAAAAATTTAAATGAATAAGTGATCGGATAGATATTACCAATTTCAGGATCCTTGATCCTTAAAGGACACTCGATCCTTAGAGGATACTTGATCCTGATAAGAAAAAGTACTTCTTGAGGTGGATAGCATTCCATGCTCTTGGTAACCTGTTGCCTTCCATAGTGAGCAAATGATATGCCCCCTTTCCTGCTTCCGATTCAATCAGATAAGGACCTTCCCACTTGGGTGATAGTTTTCCATCAGCCGGATTGGTTGTATTCTGGAAGGCTTTCCTCAAGACCAAATCTCCTTCTTGAAATCTTCTGATCGTTATACTTTTGTTGTATGCCCCAGCTACCCTTTGTTGATATGCCGCCATTCTGATTTTGGCTAGGTCTCTGAGTTCTTCAACAGTATCCAAGTCTTCGAGAAGGATTTCTTTATTGGCCTTAGGATCACGGATGCTTGTTCTGGATGTAGGAACCACCATCTATGTAGGGATTCCTGCTTTTGATCCAAACACCAATGAGAAGGGTGTTTGGCATGTTGCATTCTTGGGTGTTGTCCTGTCAGCCCAAAGAACATAAGGTAACTCTTCGGCCCACTTGCCTTTCTTGGATCCTAGTTTCTTCTTCAAATTGTTGATGATTATCTTGTTACTTGATTCCGCCTGGCCATTAGCTTGAGGATGCAATGGAGTAGAGGTAATCATCTTGATGCCCTAAATGTCACAAAAGTTAGTGGTTCTTTTCCCGATAAACTGGGAACCATTGTCACAAATAATTTATAAAGGAATGCCAAATCTAGCAATAATATTTCTTTTAATGAATGATATCACCTCTTTTTCGCAGACTTGAACAAAAGCTTCTGCTTCTATCCATTTTTAAAAGTAGTCAGTCATTGCAAGCATGAATACTTTTTCTTCTGGTGCCTTAGGTAGCTTACCCACAATATCCATGCCCCACTTCATGAAAGGCCATGACGAGGATATAGGATACATAGGTTCTGCTGGTTGATGAAGGATGCTTGCATGACTTTGACAAACATCACACTTCTTTGAGTACTCCATGGCGTCTCTCTTCATTGTTGGCCAGAAGTATCCTGTTCTTAGAATCCTAGAAAACAGAGCTCTAACTCCAGTGTGATTACCACAATCTCCTTCGTGAAAGCCTTTGAGCACCTCTTGAATTTCAGGATCCTCGATACACCTCAAGTACAGACTTGCAAGAGATTTCCTATACAGAATATCATGTAATAAAATATATTGTGATACCTTGAGTTTGAAGGACTTCAGATTCTTTGTGGCTGGAATTTCTCCATCTTGGATGTATTTTTTGATTGGGAGGATCCATGATCCTTGTCTATTTGAGGATGATGGATCCCAGAGTACGATTTGTTTGTCAGTTGTTATCTCCCCAACTTCTTGTTCTCCTATTGCTGGCGAGAGTATATGGATGATTGGGATCTTCGTGTCTTCAGGAATCTTCAAAGATGAGGCTAAATTCGCTAAAGCATCTACCCCAGCGTTCTCTTCTTTTGGTACATGATTAATACTAAACAATTCGAAGGATATTGCTAATTCCTTCACAACATCTAAATATTTGATTAGTTTTTCACCTTTAACAGTGTATGAGCCATTAAAGTGGTTAGCTATCAACAATGAATCTATATATATTTGAAGATACCTGATCCTCATGCGTTTAGCTAATTGCAAACTTGCGATTAGAGCTTCATATTTTGCCTCATTATTTGTCGCTTGAAACTCACAGGCTATAGACTGGGGTAATATGTCCCCCTTTTGCGATTTCAGTAGGATAACCAATCATGTCCCTCTTACATTAGAAGCTCCATCTGTGAAGAGGATCCAAGGATCCTTGGTTTCTTCTAATTGCTGGACTTCTAAATCAGCTTCTTTTTGCATGTCACTGCTGAAATCAGCCACAAAGTCTGCTAGTGCTTGCGATTTAATGGTTGTTCTGGGCTCATACTGAATATCATATGCACTCAGCTTCACAACCCACTTGGCCGTCCTTCCTGATAATTCTGGTTTTCTAAGCACATTCTTAACAGGATAATTAGTTCTTAAAATAATAGTATGTGTAATGTCTCAATTTCGTAGAAGCCATAATAAGTGCAAGAATTAACCTTTCTAAATGAGAATACCTAGCTTCCGCATCTAAAAGACTTTTACTTACAAAATAAACGGGATGCTTTTCACCTTCATGATCCTTCACGAGGATGACACTTACTGCATTTCCTGAAGCAGCTAGGTATAGATATAAGGATTATCCATCCACAGGCTACATCAAAGCTGGTGCCGAGGATAAGTAATCTTTTAAGGCTTTAAGCGCAAGTTCATGCTTCTCCGTCCACTCGAACTTCTTGTTTTTCCTAAGGATGCTGTAGAAATCTTTGCACTTCTCCGAGGATCTGGAGATGAATCTGTTGAGAGCAGCTATTCTTCTTGTCAGCCTCTGGACATCCTAAGCATTCACAGGGGATTTTAGATTGATGATGGCTTCTATCTGATAGGGGCTTGCTTCTATCCCTATTTTGGTCACCATGTATCCTAGAAACTTTCCAGCTTTAATGCCAGAATGGCATTTTGACGGGTTCAGTTTCATGTTATACAGGTCGAGGATATTGAATGCTTCTTCAAGATCCTTGAGGCGATCCTCAACTCTCTTTAACTTCACCACCATGTCATCTATGTAGACCTCCATAGTCTTGCATAACTGATCCTTGAACATCATGTTGACTAATCTTTGATATGTTGCCCCTACATTTCTTAGTCCGAATGGCATAGCAATATAATAGCATATGCCAGTAGGAGTCATGAATGTTGTATCCTCTTAATCAGATGGTTCAATCTGAATTTGTTGAAATCCAGAGGAAGCATCCATAAAGGTAAGCATCTCATGTCCTGCCGTTGCATCCACCATGGAATCTATATGTGGTAACGGAAAAGGATCCTCGGGGCATGCGTTGTTTAAATCAGTAAATTCGACACACGCCCTCCACTTTCCATTCTTTTTAGAAACAATAACCACATTAGCTAACCATCGAGGATACTTAACCTCTCTGATCATACTGGCTTTAAAAAGTTTTTCAACTTCTTCTTGTATGACCGCGTTCCTCTCGGGAGAGAATTTCCTTCGCTTCTGATGGACGGGTTTAACAGATAAATCAAGGCCTAACTTGTGAGTAATTACCTCCTTAAAAGTACCTGTCATGTCTGAATGTTTGAAGGCAAACGTGGACTTTCTTCGTTTTAGGAAGGATATTGTATCCTCCTCGATCTCACTAGGGATACTGGATCCTAGGAACACTTTCACATCTGGATCCTCGGGATCCAAGGACACCTCCTTTATGTCTTTCTCCCGAGCTTCCAGCACGTCCCTAGGATGTTGTTGTGGTTACTATGCTATCGTCTGTTTAGCTATTGGCTTCATTGATGAAGAATAGTAGTTCTTGGCTTCGACTTGGTCACCATCTATTCTTACTACTCCCCAAGGAGTTGGTAGTTTGATGCATTGATGGTAAGTAGAGGCTACTGCCTTCATCCCATGTAGCCAAGGCCTGCCCAAAATAACATTGAAACAATAAAGGTTATCTATAACACAGATTTTTTGGTAAGAATTTAACCCTTCGAAGTATATAGGGAGTTTGATATCCCCCAATGTTTTCTTGGTCTCGCCACTGAAACCGACTAGCACCGATGTCCTTGGGACGATCTCTGAGTCTGGTATATTCATATTTTGAAGCACGTCGTGCTGGATGATGTTGACCAAGCTTCCACCGTCGACTAGGATCCTGCGTACATAATGGTTAGCAATAAACAAAGTAATAATCAAACCGTCATGATGGGGATCCTGAATGCTTGATTTATCTTCTTCATCAAAGAAGAGACTTTTGTTTGTTGTCAAGGTGGTGGATATAACCGGTCGTTCCCCGTTATCCAACTTGGTCTCCTTGGCCAACCTCTTAGCTGCGGAGAAGGAAGTTCCACATATGTCTGAGCTACTGGGAATGAAGTTGATCACTTGAGCATCTGGTGGGGGCGGAGTTGGTTTTTGAGGAACCTCTTCAGGATCCTGGTTCCTGGACTTTTTTCTTCCCAACAGTTCCTTAAAATGGCCCTTACTCAGGAGATATCCAATTTCCCTCCTTAAACCGATGCAATCATCCGTCATACGACCAAATCCTCATGGAAAGCACACCATTTAGATTTGTCTCTGAAGGTGGTTGACTTCTCGTTCTTTCGGGGCCACCTTGCCTTCTCTCATAGATCCTTCATGGCACAAATCAAGCCATGGGTATCTACGGAGAAGCAATATTCTGAGATGCTGGGTTAATCTTCATCATCATCTCCTTCTTCAACTGCACGAACATTTTGATTGTTGAATTTGGAGTACGGCTTCGAATTGTTGTTTCTGTATGAGGATCTTTTATTCTTGTCAGGGGATTCTTGTTTCGTCTGAGCCCCCATTCGTTCTTGAATCCTTTTGTCATCCTCCAGTCGTATGAACCTCAGTGCTCTGTTCCTTACTTCATCCAAAGATCTGCAAGGAGTCATCACAAGATCATCATTAAAGGGGGGAGCCCTTCTGAAATTTCATCTTGAATGTTTCAACAGCAGTAGCCATGCCAAGATTGAGGATTTCCAGGGCTTCCCTGCCAAACCTTGTAACAAAATCCCTAAGGGATTCATCACTAGGTTGGATAACTCGGTATAAATCACTAGTTAACTTCTCAAATTTCCGACTACAGGAAAATTGACTGTTGAACAATTTAACTAAGTGTGAGAAAGAAGTAACAGAAAAAAGATGAAGACTTAGCAACCATTTCAAAGCAGATCCTGATAGTGTGGCTCCAAAACCTTTGCACAGACAAGACTCCTTGAGCCTCTCAGGAATCGGGTTGATTTCCATCCTTTCTCTGTATTGAGCTACGTGCTCTTCAGGATCAGTGGTCCCGTCATACACTTTCATGTTGGGGGTTTGAAAGCGTTTCGGATTTCCGCGTCACAGATTGGTGGAGCAAATCTGGACAATTTTTGGCTTCCCTCCGGTATCTCGGGGATTGGAAGGATCACCTCAAGTACGCTGGATATCATATCCTTAAGTTTCTGCAGTTCCTTAGCCATGGCTTGGTTGATACCTGCATCCTGCATGGAACCACAGTTAGCATTTAAGGATATAGGATCATGCGTGTTACCTTTTTGTTGTGTAAAGGTTGGCATTCCAGAAAAGTGGCTGAGGTAAGAAGCGTCTGCTACAGGATTTGGTCCACCAGAAGCTATGGTCTGCATGGGGATTATATCTCCTTCATGGACCTCAGGGGACCGTTAATGTTGAACCCTCGAGAATCCTTGATCCTGGAAGAAGGATCCTTGATTGTGGATGAAGGATCCTAGTGGTTGGGAGTTGAAGGATCCTTGAAGATACAATCCGGAGGATCATGGTTGAAGGATCGATGGTCCTTGCTGAAAGGTTGAGGATCCTTGAGCTGGTTTACCCATGGACCCCGGTTGAAGGATAAATGATCCTTGCTGAAAAGTTAAGGTTTCTTGAGCTGGTTGACCCATGGACCCCGGTTGAAGGACAGATGATCCTTGCTGGAAAGTTGAGGTGAGTCTGTAGATTCGTGGCTCCCAGTTAAAGGATGGATGATCCTTGAGCAGGTTGAGCCAAGGATATTGGAGTGTTAAAATCCAACATCCTGGGCATCAGAGGAGTTTGATCCTCTGCTGGCCTCTTAGTCTTCTTCAGGTCTTCTATATCCCGAAGGATCCTCTGGTTAGTCTTGTTTTGTTGCTCCATGTATGCTTTGACCTGAGAAAACATAGTAGAAACATCATTGTTAGTATTAACTATCGAAGTTGCAGCAGTATTTATCGAGCTCTGAAAGACTGGTAGTTACGTCTTGTTTCTAGCAGCAGCAGCCCTTGTTGTTCCCGTGATTGGAGGAGCCATCGGTGGCAAAGTTCTTGAGGAGTGAGGAACCAAATATGGCATGGTTGACGAAGTTTGGGTTGATTGAGAGGCCATTGAAAGTGGTATATGTATGAAAAGGTTAAATATTGATAGGGTATTTTCTGGATTATAGCACCAATTGCCCCACAGTGGGCGTCAAATTTTTTAGACAAAAATTTGCTAAGGATAATGTATCCAAATCTATAATTGTGAGGTATAGTGCTATGGTATTAACAACGATTGTATAAATGCAATAGGGATGAACAACGTGATTTGTTGCGAGGAAAACCCCTTGATCTTGATTAGATCAAAGGAAAAAAAACCCCGAGTGATGACAAATCGTCTATCACAACTTTATTAATATCAAAATAGGTTACAAAATGGTGGGGATATTGATCAGTGTTACAATGAAAACTAAGTGTGCAAGCTATCAACGAGAGATTACTCAGGTGTGTGTGTATACAAGTGTTTTTCTAACTGATCGTTTATCTCAATTATAAACATAAAAGAAAAAATATCAACTAACTAGAATTCCTACATTCACGCCACTATTCCAGCTAGCCGTTTCTTTTTCATTGACCACGTGCGGAAGTCGTTCAGTAGCGCAAGAATAGGATGACTTAGTCCTCCAGCCGTTATAACTACCAAACACAACACCATCCAAATACAATTATTAGTAAACATATAATACCAAGAATCCTTGATCCTTCACAATCTTGAACATATCATAAGGATAAGTGATCCACAATTTAATCAAGGATAGAGGATTCTCAGCATAAATTCTATGCCCTAACACCATGCATGGTCGACTTTTTTGAAAGTGTATGTGTATCCTATTGAGACTCAAAAAAAGGGGTTCAATAAGGCTCAAGAGTCGACAAGCAAAGATGTGGATCAGTGTTCTAAAAGAGGAATAAGGTATTCTAAGGCGAACCATTAGGACTATAACTGTAGACAAGATTATGAGAGTTATGTATGCATGCGTTTTCTTGCTCAACATGATCATCAATTACGACGGAAATGCATATCACCGATATACATAATAGATCCGCCAATACTCTAGCCCATTTTTGACGATAATGTCCTAGAATGGATGGATGATAATGCACATTTCCGACTTCGATTAGATTTTGTGGCTCATCTTCAAACTTTAAATCTACTGCATCTTGACTCGGACGCGGAAGAGTAGTTTTTCTTTTATTATTTATGTTATCCTAAGTTTTTTTATATATTTTTTATTTATGTAGTTTTTTAAATTAAATAGGTTTAGTTATTATTGTGTGTTTTATTGTTTATTTTTGTGTTTTTAAAATTAAAATTAGAAAAGAAAAAAAAAAGATCTTAGGGTAGGTGAGAGGAGTGATGTATATTGTTAATTGGTTTTAGGGTAGTATATTATATAAATGACATGGCAGTGTGACACTGGTGAGAATCGGAGAACATGAGAAGACCACCCCTCCATCCCTAATATCAACGTTTATGTGAAAATAACCGTTGGGTTTTTATTAAGCGAAGATAAGATGTGAACCCGTGTAACCGTCATAAGACCATGTCCAATAAATGCTGTTTTTTTTAAGTGTTTATATGTCATTTGGCATTTTGGCCCCACAAAAGTATATCATCCCACCTCTATTCCCTTTCCCCTCTCATCCCACTTATGGGGTGTTCAAAGTTATATATCCGAGCTTCAAATATCCGGACCTTTCGGATAGTGGATTTCACTATCCTAATCCGAAATTTTAGATATCCGAAGTTCAGAAAATTCAGATATCCGATCGGATAGTGAACCGGGTATCCGAAATAATAATAATAATAATAATAATAATAATAATAATAATAATAATAATAATAATAATAATAATAAATTTTATTAACTACTTTTAAACATATTTCGGGTATCCGTAATTTTCAAAATTGTCCGAAATATCCAAAAATTTATCCGATGTATCAAAAAATTATCCGAAAAATATATGAAATATTCAAAAAAATATCCAACATATCCAAAAAATTATCCGAAATATCCAAAAATTATCCGAAATTTATAAATAATAAAGAAATCTGCAATTTGCCTCCTTGGGTTATATCGTCGCTAGATGGAATAACCACTGAAAAAGAATTTACGCATGTCACGTCTGTGATATTTTGGCGGGTCAGTCTTTGCCCTTCCGTCAGTTGACCAAGCGTTGACCTGTTAAAAAAGTTGAAATTACGTTTTTACCCCTAAGCCTTTAATTCATTTTAAAAATAATTATCCAAAACCATGTAAATGTCGGGATTCGAACCCAAGACCTCCGGTTTAATAACCAATCAAAACTACCAGTTGAACTAAGTTAATGTTTGATATAACTATACAACATAAACTATATATTATCACTTTTATCATCTTCATCTTCATCATCACATTTCTAAGATGAAGAACCCATAATTCATTTTTATCATCACCAATTCATCCAAACCAACCTATCTTCACTAATTATCTAACCCAAAAATCAAACATCATTTATTATACTAACAATAATATGAAGGGTTAAACTCAATGAATATATTGGATATGTTGCCAGAAAATGAACCGGTCGTCATGGCCGGAATCCATGGCGGCGGCGTGAAGGCCGGAAAAACGAGATGACCAGAAAAATGAGATGACCGGAAAAACGTGATGGCTGGAATCCATGGCGACAGTGGTTGCCGTGGCGGTGGTGTGGTGCCGGAGGTTAGGGATTTTGATCGAAATGATTTATGGGTTCGGTGGTTGAATTATTGAAGCGATTGGTGGTGGGATTTGAGAGATTTGAGGGTTTGAGTGATGAAATCTAGGGTTTGAGGATCAAATATGTTTGAGGTTGATGATGATGATGAAGATGAGCTGATGATAATGATGATGATGATCTGTTGCTGTTGTTGTTAGCTGATGATGAAGATGAGTATTATTGTTATTAAACTTTGAGCTGCTGTTGTTGCCATACGATGATGATGATGATGATTACTATTATTATTATTATTATTATTATTATTAGAGAAACCTGTAATTTGCCTCCCTGGTTTATATCGTCGCTAGATGGATAAACCACTGAAAAAGAATTTGCGAACTTTGACTCCCTGTGTTTCTCCGACGGGTTCTTCTGAATCCTGTCATCAGTTGACCGTTGGTATTTTAGTAATAACACCAACATATTAAGGGTATTTTAGTAATCTTCTTCTAATAAATTATAAATATAATAATAATAATAATAATAATAATAATAATAATAATAATAATAATAATAATAGTCGTTGCAACAGAAGCTACATTTATATTATTATATACTAATACTAATATGTTATATTATCATTATTATATAATAATATTAATATATTGTATTCATATGTTATATTCATATACCAACAGCAGTAGCATAAGAACAACAACAACATATTAACATATTAACAGCAGTTCATCTTCCTCATCATCATCGGCAGTTCATCATCAGCAGTTCATCAACCTCAAATCCTTAAACCCACCACCAAGTAATCCCTTTTAATATCATCATCTTCATCATCAGTTTCATACACAAGTAATCAAATCTCTCAAATCCTCAAACCCTAGATTTCATCACTCAAACCCTCAAATCTCTCAAATCCCACCACCAATCGCTTCAATAATTCAACCACCGCACCCATAAATCATTCAGATCAAAACCCCTAACTTCCGGCACCACGCCGCCGCTACGGCAACCACCGCCGCCATGGATTCCGGCCATCACGTTTTTCCGGTCATCTCGTTTTTTCGGCCATCACGCCGCTGCGACGGCAACCGCCGGCGCCATGGATTCCGGCCACGGCAGGCGGTAGTGGTTGTATGTTTTGGTTTTTAGGTTAGATATTTGGTGAAGATAGGTTGGTTTGGATGAATTGGTGAAGATAAAAATGAAGATGAAGATGGATGAATTAGGTTAGATTTTAGGGTTCTTCATCTCAGAAATGTGATAATGAAGATGAAGATGGATGGGTAAATGGGTCACGGATAAAACATTAGAAACCCTAATTATAATTGGGGAAGATGAAGATGATAAAAGTTATAATATATCGTTTATGTTGCATAGTTATACCAAACATTAACTTAGTTCAACTGGTAGTTTTGGTGGGTTGTTAGCCGGAGGTCTCGGGTTCGAATCCCGGCATTTACATGGTTTTGGATAATTACTTTTAAAACGAATTAAAGGTTTAGGGGTAAAAACGTAATTTCAACATTTTTTAACAGGTCAACGCTTGGTCAACTGACGGAAGGGCGCAAACTGCCCCGCCAAAATTTTGCAGAGGCGCAAAGTTCACAAATTCTTTTTCAGTGGTTTGTCCATCCAGCGACGATATAAACCAGGGAGGCAAATTGCAGATTTGTCTTATATTTATTATTTATTAAAAGAAGATTACTAAATTCCAATTTGCCTCCCTGTAATATATCAGCGGGGGATGGATTGACCACTGAAAAATAATTTAGGCATTTTGCGCACCTGTGTTTACTGGGCGGGTTTTTTGGCTCCCTGCAGTGTTTATTATGATCCGAATGCTCCCTGCAGTGGTTAATAATTGGTTAAATGACTATTATCCCCTTCATCTTCATCTTCATCATTAACATTCAAACACATCAAGAACATAAACCCAGAAACTCAAGAACATCAAGAACCCTAACACAAACACAAACCCAAAAATTCAAGAACATCATCTCCGTCTAAGAACCCTAATCCATAAATCTTATACAAACACATAAATTAACATCATCATTCAAACACAAACTCATATGTTCATCTTCATCATTCATCTTCATCTTCACCCACAAACCGTCACCGCTGCTATCACCACCATTCCTTCGCCACACCATATCTTCATCTTCATCACCACCACCCATCTTCTTCACCCGCAACCCGTCGCCATCGCCGTCACCGCCGCCGAAAATCGTATTCCGGTCATTAAACTTACAGCCGCCATCCTCTCATGCCTCTATGCCGGAAAATCGGATCCCGGCCACCGGCTGCCGAAAAATCGGATTCTGGTCCTTTTCACATTTTCAACATCCATCATCACATCACTACTCACCAAACACCATGCGCTACCATTCTTGCTCACCAAAGTGGCATCACCATATTTATTTTCAAATCTCATCCACACCTTAGATCTAGATCTATGCTTTTTTTTCAAATTCTTGTATAAAACCTATGGGTTTGGTGGTGGGAAGTTTTCCGGTGGACGACGACGGCGACGGTGGCGACGGGAGAGGGATGAGAGAGTTGAGAAGATGATGATGGTTGAGATTATGATAATGATGATGATGATGAGCTGCTCTAGTATTATTATTATTATTACTATTATTGTTATTATTATTCGATCTTATTATTATTATTTGTCTAATTACTAAAGTACACTCAACCAGGGGCTCAATACACTCAACCAGGGGGTCATATTACAAAATTAACAAATTCATTGTTACATAATGCGCAAATTCTTTTTCAGTGGTCAATCCATCTCCCGCCGATATATCACAGGGAGGCAAATTGGAATTTTCTCTTACTAAAATACCAACAGTCAACTGACGGTCAAATGACGGCAGGAGTCAGAAAAACCTGCCGGAGAAACATAGTGGCGCAACATTCGCAAAAATTTTTTCAGTGGTTATTCCATCTAGCGAAGATATAACCCAGGGAGGCAAATTGCAGATTTCTCTAAATAATATTTATTATTTAAAAAACTAGTTCGGACGGTTCGGATATCCTACTGTCCGAAAATTTTCAAAATCACTATCTGAATCTAAATCCAAAAATTTGGATATCCGAGATTCAGATATATGAACTTTCAAATAATTCAGATTCAGATTTTTTTACACTCTTACTCCCACTCACATCACAAACTTATTCTTAGTACTCATCGCACCCTCTTTACTCTAAGTCATACCCTCTCTCATCCATATCATTTTCTCTCTTCTTATAACACCCTAATAATCCCCTTAAACCATTTAATTTTCTTACATAGTTACACAACATAAGAAGTAAAAGAAAATCAAGAACAACAAATATTTCATATCCCATCTACTCATCATTGGAACCTTGAGTCACGGTCCCCTCGAAAGCCTTAAACCATTGCCCTATTTGTTCCGTTTGGAATTCAATATCACCCTCATCTACTCCTTTAAATACTGTAATCTTTGATATAAAAGTACAACCGCCGTTAGCAGATGGTATCACTTTCATTTCCGTTAAAGTTGACTCGTATTCCTCGTCGCCCGTCCCTTCAATCATCACCATACTATGGGTGAAGTTCTCCAAATCAAGTCCAGTAATCTTGTACTTTGTTTGTGGGGTTCCGTCTATCGCTATATATTCCAAAGAAAAAAAAGAAGTTAAAATCAGTTTTGAAATGAAAGACCCTATGTGTATACAATTAACACATAATTAACTTACACAAGTCATAAAATTTTCATCAACTCTTTAATTTTAGAACTATCAGAAAATAAAATTTAGAATAAACCAAAGTATACGAAACTATACACATATACAATACAAGTAGATGATTTAAGACACGGGGATGATAATACTAACTCATGATCTTGATAGTGCCAACACCTCCATCGCCTTCTAGGTTGGTAATCGCCATTCCAAAGTGTGTTGGAATGATATTATCGATGACGAATTCAAAGAGCCTGATGACAAAGTCATGAAAGACCTTCGAAGCAGGGATCGAGCTAGTGAACTCTATTTCAAAACTAGTAGCCTTAGCCATATTTATCTTAATTTGTTGTGTGCATCTGCCTTTACTTCTGCTATCGATATATATAGCAACCAAAACATTTGACTTCTCAAACTTGGTTGTTGGGTTGGGAGCCTTATGGGCCTATAGGCTGTATAATATTAATTTTTGGTCCGGAGGAAAATTATATTACTATAAAATTTATATGTAATACGGAGTACTATTTACAATAATTTCTAGGTTCACATGTGTAATTTTTCAAACTTTTCATACCTTGTATAAAACAATGCATTGTGCATTTGGGACAAGTGCATTGTGCTTCTTTCCTTGTACGTTTGACTGGTTAAACTTTAGTTAGTACACTGAACCTCTTGTGGGCCTTTTTTTTGTTTTTGTTTTGTTTTTAAACTGGCCTTATGGGCAACTGGCATATAGGAAATACAATTAACAAGTCTTATGGACAATTGGGCTGCATATCTATCCAGTGGCAATATCTAATAAAGAAAATAAGTATACACATGTCAGAGTTCAATGCTTGTACCCATGCTATAGGTATAAATGTTGAGGATTATCGAGATAAGACGATTTAGTTTATTATATTGTTGTACTTATTTGATTTATTTGTAATCAATGTGTATTTTAGAGGACTGAAATAAATTAAATAGTTATTATCGCTTTTGATAGTGTCTTGAGCTTTTAAACAATTTACGTTACACTCTGACATGTTCTGTCGTTGGCAAGGGTGCAACAATTGTCTACGTTCATTATGGTATTGGAAGTAAACCTAAAATATAAATTCATCAAACTAACATACTTAAAATTAGAAATTAATAAACAAAAAGTAGCGGCACTCGTATGGCGTCTAATTGTTTTTTAACATATTTAAAACAATGTTTGTTCGGCCGGTAAAACCATGACTTTGTAAACTAGAATGTTGCGGCGATGAGTTGACGCGTATTCAGTGGGCATCGGTTACATTCGTAAAGGTACCATAACTAAATTCAGAATATAATTCTTCAAAACAGGGGCGAGTATAAGAGGGTCGGGGTGACCCCGGTTACTGTCATTTTTTTCACTTAGTATGATAAATTTTCGCGATTTTGTCCAAAAAAATTTATAGGTTTTGAACACGGCCACCTCCGAGGTATTGGGTCTGTGACTTCGATCACCACTATTTCAAGCGCACATATAGTTTCTTAACTAACTCACCCCTACATAAATATAAGTATTAGTGGTTGAGATTAGTAGCTTCCAAAAATACCAAATAGTTTTCTTAACTAACTCACCCCTACATAGTTTCAAGACCACATAGTTTCATAATTTCAAATTTTATGTTTTTCTTACCGTTCTTAAGAGGCTATTTATTTTTATTTGAATCATTTTCTCTCTCTCTCTCTCTCTCTCTCTATAGCATACTAATTGTGAGAATTAAGTAGAGTAATTATATATATAAATAGAGTTCCTATGTAATTACATCATAGAGTAATTATGATGCAATTACATAATTACTCTACTTATATATATAATTAATCTACTTGATTATTACCACGTTAATTTCATTTGTATTTGATCCACCCCCTATATATATATATATATATATATATATATATATATATATATATATATATATATATATTAGAGGAGGACCAATGGGGTGGCGTCGGTCAGTGAAACTCGGGTATTGACAAAATCCGAACGTTGTCGATTTCAAAAGTTGAGACGACAAGTTTACATGAATTCAATTAATTTTTGTTATGTTCATTACATTATCTGAACTAAAACAAAAGAAAAAAAAAATAATTGGCCCAAAGGCTTACAACACCAAAATCCACTTTTAATCTATAAAATAGTGACGGAAGCATAAAAAATTGTATAAACTAAAAAAGTAACAAAGGAATCACCCAGTGTAGTTGGTAATTTAGGAAGAGTAGAATAGATTTGACCCTAGACCATTTCATTAATAAACCCCCTTTCTCATACACGTTTTCTCAAAGAAAAATAAATAGAACAAGATGTATGAATATATCCCTTCAATTCTAACCTGTATCCATGCTTTTTCTTTGTGAATATTTTAAATAATAATTTCCTTTTCAATTCCAGCTTGTGGAATAAATAGTTTTCTTAAACAATAATCAATAATGTGAAGTTACTTAGAAACAATCAAACAAAACATAAACTCTTTATCTATCTCAAGAATTTAGAACCTAGAAAAAATTAGAACTTAGAAAGATTATCATGGGTCAGGCAAAACGCATCCCTCTCCCTTACTAACCATACACCCCCTGAACTTTCATTTCCCATTAACATTTGTAATTGACTTATTAGTCTGTCTTATTTTCTTTTATAATTCTCTCAAAATATCAAATAAAAAACTATAAAGTTTTTATTTTTGTTTTACAGATTTTTTTTATATTTTTGTTATAGATTTTATTTTTTTTTATTTCTGTAAGATCTTATTAAATGTTTGTTTTCTCTAGCTAGAATTTTATTTTTTTTAATTCTTTTAAAATGTATTCAAAACAATTTGATTTTTTTTGTTAGGTTTAGATACATGAGATTAATCTTACCTAAAAAAAACCAAATTTGTTTATCAAATTGCATGCTATTTAACCTTTTTATTTATAAAAAATAATATGAATTTTTATAAAAGAACGTAAACTGTATCTTAATTTAAAAAAACGTTCTTCAAAAAGATTAAAACAGATATAGAAAAAAAACATTTTTTTGAAACAAGAAAAACAATGTTTTTTAGAAAAGAAAAAAAACGCTTTTCTAAGTAAGAAAAAAAATATGTGTTAATTAAAGGATTTTAAATATACATAAAAAGATAAATACAAAAAAAATTGTTAAATAAAAATAGAAAAACATGCTTTTATGAAAATAGTAATGATAATAAAAGTAACAAAATGACAAAAAAACCCAGAAAAAAGATCTAAATCGTATTAATGTAAAACTGGAGGTCGGAGGTATATTGAGTAAAAATGAATGAGATGAGGTGCGTTTAGCAGAACCCAATTATCATTTTTCTTAAACTTCTTAAACAACACATCTAAACCCTTAGAGCATTCTAAGTCCATTTCCTGCCATATATATCTATCGTATAATTACATTAAAAATCACTTAGTTTTCTCTCTTCCGTTTAATTAATTAATGTTTTTATACATTTATCATTATATTTTTCTCTCTCCGCTATTTACAGATTATATTAAAAAATTATACAAAAATGAAATTTGATTTTGATGATTTGATTGAATCCAATCCCACCCATGACAATTGACACCTGTAGAGTTTGCTGATGTAGACATGGAGTTGTACTTGTACTTCATCTACATTACATACCAACTGAAGTAAAAAACAATAATCCACTGGAACATGGCACACGGTAGCCGCCGTGCGCCCTCGGTTTTAATTGGTATATTCTCTTATTTGTCTTCCAGATTCTCCCTCAAAAATTTAAAAACCATAAAAATCATACAACTTCGATCACCCCATAATAATAATAATAACAATATTACTTTTAAGTATTTTTGGTATGTCGAATTCGGGTCGGAGTCGGGTCGGAGAGGATAGATTTTACTGCCCACCGGCTTTAAGAAAGTACAATCAACAACTGCAGAAACAAGTACAGCGTAAAGTACAACCCAGTAATTTGGATCGGTTCATGAAACACACAACTCCAGTTGTTACAGCTCAACATTTTTCTAAGGTATTTATTGAAACAAGATTTAAGAAAGATATTTTGATGATGAAAAAGTTGCAACTTTGTTGTGTTTCTTTTTTTTTGAATGGTTAACTGCGCGAACACGTCGCGCCCCACCACCCCACTCAGGCCAACTATGTTGACATGATTGGGATCCACGCTGGCATCCGAGTTTGGCTTGGCGTTCCCGGTAAAACCCAGTTGGCTCACCCCGCCCGAAAGCACGACAGGTTTTAATGCTCTGGTAAAATCCGGTCAGAATCATAATTCGAACCCGGGACATTCATCATGTTTCTGACCATTGGGGCAAATCCCTTTGGTTACTTTGTTGTGTTTCTTGATGTTTGATTATTATTTACATGGGTAGTTGACAAAATGTGGTTTAACTTTAATTTGTTGTGTTTTTTTTTTCTAGGGAATTGAGGAAGTTTGGTTTTTTATTTAAAATGTTGGATTCTGTTTGTGGGTTCTCACTTGTTTTGTACATTTTACTAGATTAGGAAACAATGCCTGTTTTTGAGTAATGATTGATTGGTCATTGTGTTTCAAGCATGTATGTATAACCAATGGTTTTGCATGTTATGTCTTAGCAATTTTACTATAGGGTTTTAATTTTGTATAAATTTTTTTATAAATGTTGATAAATTTTAAAATTAAGCTAGGCAATGACAAATGTATGAATCGTGATTGCTATTTGGTGATTTTCTTGTTCCAGTTTAACATAAGTTAAACAATTACGAAACATGGGTTATTATTAGTGAAACTTTTCCTTCATTGTTACGGTCTTATTAATTTAAAAAAAAAAGTAATCACTGAATAGTAATCAAGATTCATATACGTTTCATTTCCCTCACCTAGTTTTATAAAAATTTTCTACACTTTTTTCAATAACTTATAAAAAATTGGAACACCAAATGGGAGTTATGAAAGTAAAGTGACTTTTTAAAGGAACAAACAACCCGAGTCGCTTGGTGAAAAACTTGGTTACTATCTGGGTGAGCATTTGATGCTAGTTCAAGTTGCATACAAGCAATTATTATATTTAAATTCAAGTTAGTAAAATGGCGTAAAAACGTGATCTGGATGGATAATCTTAATCTATTTGAGAAATGTAGATTAGCATGAAAGGATGGAGGAATCAAGAAATTGGTTACAGCCCATATTTCATACTTGGGGATCTTTGGGAATCTTTAAAGGAATGGAGTGCGTATGGAGCTGGGGTTCCTCTCGTGTTGAACGAAAGTGAATCGGTTGTTCAATACTATGTTCCATATTTATCTGCCATTCAACTATATGTAGATCCAACAACACCCTTAAATAAAATAAGGTTGTCCTTTTGAACTATATAGCTTATGTTAAATTGTATAACTTTTGACTTTATGTTCTTATAATATTTTGAACAGAAGGCCCTTTGAAGAAACTGATTCAGATTTATCAAGAACCACTAGTAGTGATTCTGATGGTAGTTATGATCCTCGAGTTGAGGAAAATAATGTCTGTTCGATTTCCAAAAACATTAATAATTTGGCACCGAGAGGTGATGATTATTATGTCAGAAATGGTACCGAGGAAAGTGAGATTAGAAACCCTCCCGGGCACTTAATATTTGAATACTTTGAACATGCTTTACCGTATCATCGGGCACCTATAACCGACAAGGTAATAACTAATTTATGGTAGTTAAATTTTATTAATCTTTTAGGCCCAATAGTTTGATTTTGGCTTACTTTTAATTGGTGTTCGCTCACTTATGTCCATTCATCATGTTCATTCGTTAACGCTCGTGAACTGTTCGTTTATTAAAGAACGACTATAAACAAACACAAACATGTTCATTTTCCTAAAGAACGGACACAAACAAGAAAACCATTTTCGTTTGGCTATTCGTATTCAATTGATTGTTCGGTTTAAGTTAAATAAACGAGCACGGTTTTTTAACAAGCCTAATGATTTGTCATTGATCATAACAGATTTCAGATCTTGCATCAAAGTTCCCAGAACTTAAAACGTGTCGTAGCTGTGATCTTACTCAATCCAGTTGGGTTTCCATTGCTTGGTAAACACTTTTAATTATCTCATTAAACTTTTTAACATGGCCCTTTTTAGCATAACATGACCCTTTTTAGCGTTTTTTGTAGGTACCCCATATATAGAATCCCAGTCGGTCTGTCTTTACAAAATCTTGATGCTAGTTTCTTGACTTTTCATTCTCTATCAACACCCTTAAAAAGTATTCCTCGTTGATTTTTTAAAATATTTATGTATAATGTTCGTCTTTTTTAATTTGTTGTGTGTGATTCAGATATTGATGGGTCAAGTGTAACTAAGGTTGATGATGTTGGGATGCCATGTCAGCTCACATTACCAATTTTTGGACTTGCTGTTTACAAGTTCAAGAAATCCGATTGGACCCAATGCGGAGCTCATGGGACGGAAATAGTGAACTCACTTATCAACTCGACTGAAAACTGGCTGCGGCGTTTAAATGTGCATCATCCCGATTTTGTGTTTTTCAAGAACCGAGATTTCTGCTTGTAGAAAAGAGGTATGCAGGTGGTGAAACTGACTAAATCTTCTTGGGGCTTTTTGGAGGGATGAAACTTTGTTGATATGATGTACTTATTGTACAAACTGTGTTTTTAGGATGTATATACTAATGGTTTTATTTGCTAAATGTGAGCTAACAAAATTTTAGGTTAAACATGTTAACAGTTAATCATCCTTGTCTTATGCTAAACTGGTAACATTTAAAACTTGTTCTTCCTTTGCTAAATTAATAATATGAAAATGGCTTCTAGAGCATGTCCGTGAGGATCCCACCAGAGCGCCTTCCACTTCTAATAGGCATAAAGTTAGACGAAGACACTACTCTTTCTGTTGGATATCATAATACATGTAGCTACGGTACAACTAACTCTCACCTTTCGATAAGTTAACAACGTTGCATGCCACATCTTACGAACATACCACAAACAATCTGTTTGTTTTGTAAGTTAAGACCTTCAGTAATCAATACTTTTGGATCATCGTCGCGGATAAAACACCACTGATATATTAAGTGCTTAGGTGTGCTATCTACTAGCACAAATAGCATATTCAAGTATTGTATTATCATTAAGTACGCAAAAAAGCATATTCTACGTGAATAAGGAATAATGAAAATTTTAGCCGCACGATTGTTGAAAAGTTGTGAATTCGTTTTTGACATGATTTTTAGGCAGGATTAACTGAATAATGTGCGAACGAATGTTGAAACACAACTATAAATTTACATGTCTTGACTACGTAATTGTTCTTTGAACATGATAGTTAATCTTATATATCTTAAATTTTTCACTTAAATAATATTCATAATGACCATGATGATTAATGCCCCAAATAAACCGCATTCATATATTCAGAACCTACCCTTGGATACTCCACACTTTTTATTTTGTTACCTTGTAATTTTTATTTTGAAGGTCTCTATGGATAAGCGATAATATGATGAAAATCATTGGTACACCTATGCTCCTCAACTTTATTTATTTACATTTGAGATAAACAATTAACAATAAAAAAACAATATACTACATGCTAAAGACTGAATTTGAACCCTTGACCTATACTATAGAGGGGTTGAAGTATAGAGACGCCACATATAGGCTCCGCAATATGCTGACAGTAGGGGTGTTCATCGAATTGGATAACGGATTATTCAGGTTTTTCGGTTCGAGTTATTCGGATTTGAAAATTTTTAGACCCTATCCTAAATTCGATTCGATCCGATCCGAATTAGGGAATATTCCTATCCAATCCGAATCTATCCGAATTCAATCCGGATCGGATTCGGATAATATCCGAAATTATCCGACAATAATCCGAAATAAACCTAAAAAAAATTTCTTATCTTTTTGTTCCTAACATTTAATAGTTTAGAACACAATAAACATACAAACCGAAAAATACAAATTACTCTTAACACAAATTTAAAGTTTTAACTTCAATTAATAGTCTAATAAATATACCAAACCAGAAAATACCACTAAAACATGCTTTTTATTCAGATTAAACAGCCGAACAATCCAGATTTTTTAAAATTCCATATCCGAATACGATCCGAATCCAAATTAGTTATTCGGATTGATCCAATCCGAATAAGAATTCAAATCGGTTTATTTGAGTTTCGGTTTATTTTGGATTTTTTGAACACCCCTAGGTGACAGGACATGCAGGACAGTTCAAGCAACTAAAAAGTCAATACAATTGGTAGACTTCAGGTCAAAATGAGTTCTAACTAAATGAGCTTGAGTTGAAAATAGTAGTTTCAGAAAGAAAAATGCAGCATAATTTGGGGTTTGTTAAATTTTCCATGACAGTTGGTCATGGTGTTGCGGACTTGTTTGGGCCCTTTTCAAGTTACCTGTTTTTTCAAGTGACCCGTCATCTTGTATAATTTGAGGTGATCCAAATAAAAAAAAGTTGTAATTTAAAATGGGTCATCATTAAAACCCTTGGCATGCAACTCGCTACTCGTGTTAAGCTACAGTTAATAACTAGTTAAACATTTAAACAATAATTTCTAGCATCAATTAAACATATTATGTTATACTATATATATATAGATAAACTTTGAATACAATAAAACATATCCATCAGTTATTTAAACTTAACAGATTTTTTAACTTTATTCTTATGTGGATTGTAACACCTTATAAATCATCACTTAGAAAAGATGACATCAGCAAACCTTGCACAAACTCACTCCTAGCCTTCTCCTCCTTATCTTCACCAGAAAGTGTTACAACCTCCTGTTTCTCACTCCTAAAATAATATTAAAACAATATTGCTTTAGTAACCATAATTAATACATTAATTAGTTAACAATGAAAATAACATGTAATTTCTAACCTAGCCAATATATCTTTATTTAAGCTTTCTGCTACCGACATTGCTGCAACAGAAGAATCAGTTTGACCTCGAGACGGGTCAACCGCATTATTATACATGAAAGAAGACAACAACGGGTCGGGCTCTGTGTTGAGCGTTGACTGGCCCATTAACGATGAACCGCCTAAAAACGAATGCAAGTTTCCTTCTCTCAACTCTTTCTTCAAAATAGAAAAGGTGGAGTTCAATCCACCCCTTCGAAACCTCCTCTTGCGTTGAACGTGATATTTGGTCAAGAAACAACAAAACAGGATCCACAATGCAAAACAATATCCAAAATGTTATAAAGGAAGCAACTTTAATAAAATTAGAAAAGGATATCTTTAGAAGACTTCCATGTTGCATAGTAATATGGCTCACTAAACCGGTTCCCACACGTTTTGCACATATCGAGCATACCTAATATTATATGACATAATGGAAACCAATGGTGAATAATATTATTAAAGGTTTATTGAAATAATGAGTTATAAAAAGATAAAAGAAGATAACGGTACCCCGTTCTTTGCTTGAACTGTGTGTTCTTCATCAATGTGACAGCAAAGACCGACAATGTCAAAATCCTCTGCACAGAACGGGCATAAGTATTCGGGCCTATGGTCATCGCCATCTGTTTCTTCAACTAGATGAAATGATTCTGCAGTGATTCAAGAATGTTATCATATAAACTGATTAACTGAGACGTAATCAAGTTGTAAATTATTCTGAATTTGAATTTGTTCAAGGATTAGTTAATACATTAAATCTCAAATTGAAAACATGTTATTGTTGTTGAATATTATTATAAGTTGAAGATCTCAAACTTATGACTCATTGTACAATTTCTTTAAGCAGATATATAACCACAATCACATGATTCATGATAGCATTATAATCAATTATTGTACAGAAACGTGTTTGTGCGTAGTGCTGTAAAGTGTAAACAAACTGAATGTTAGGCGGGAAGTGCGTTTGTGTTCGTAATTAAATGAATGAACGTGAACAAGGAATTTCGTTCGATTAACGAAATGAACGAACACAAACAGAGGCCATGTTCATTCAATTGTTTTCGTGAACGTTCGTTAATGTTTGATTGTTTATGTTTGCTCATTAAAGGTTTTAATATATTTTAATAATTTTTCTAATCTTATGATATATATTTAAAAATAATATATTAACTAAAAAGAAATGGTATGCGAGTATTACGTGATTAATTTATACGTAAATTAGCATACGAATACAAGAGTTAATAAAACACTAACACAAACTTGGTAACCCGACAGAACCATTTGACATTGAACATTCGCGGTTAGCTAAAACAAATAAAACAGTGTTTTGTGTTCGCAACGAGTTTCTTTCCTTAGTGAACGAACCCAAACAAAAAATTTCGCTCAGTTAGTTGTTCGCGAACCGTCCGCTTGTCCGATAAAAGCTTTACGAGCAAACATAAACAATACCTCTTTCATTTCTGTTCGTTTTACAGCGCTATTAAGGTTGTAAACAAACCGAACTGAAAGAAGCTTTGTTCATGTTCATTCGTTTAGCATTAAACTTGTTCACAAACGGTTCATGGTTCATGAACGCTACCCGAACGAAAAATCTTGTTCATGTCCGTTTGTTAAACTGTGCACGAAAAAAAAACAATCTTCTTAATCCAAAACAGGAGGCATAATCACCTTCATGAAATAAAAAGTTAAGCACTTGACAACAACAATCATACCCAGTAAATCCCACAAATAGTCAAAGTTATCAGTAGAGTCTCGGGAGGATGGGATGTAGGCAAACCTCTCCTCTACCCCTAGGGATAGAGAGGCTGCTTCCAGCAAGACCCCCGGCTCCAAAGCAAACAACATAACAGTAAAACAAGTAGACTATAAAGTATAAATTCAAAAAATGTTTAATAGTTATTGCTAAATAAATAAAAAGAATAATAAATAAGTAAAAATAAAAACAAACAAATAAATAAATTAAAATAGATAAGAATAAAAATAAAAATAAAAATAAAAACAAATAAATAAATAAATAAATAAATAAAACATACTAAACAAATAAAAATGGATAACTATAATAATAATAATAATAATTAATAGTAAAGAACACAAAGTACGTTAAGTTACGACCATAGGACATATTTCTAACCAAAAAAAACTATGCCCTACTATTAGGGTTTGATATGTTTTGATTGTAATTGATTAAGTTTGTATAAGAGAATAAGAAATACAAATGACCGAACGGTTGTATTAGTGAAAACGTAAAGAAAGATTACAAGATAATTCCAGGGCCGAGCCCTCTCTCACCGCATACGCAGGAGCCATGGCAATGCCATCTTAAACCTAAACATACTCTCTCCCTCCCTATTAGCTATCAATACCTATTTATAGAAATATAAGTTGCACTTAACCCCTCCTAAAATAGACAAATGATATTTAGACTAATACTACATCATAATTCCTATCACCTACCCCTAAAAGTCTTTAACCTTAATCCTACGTCTCCAAGAAGACCTATCATCAACCATATCCTCGGAGAGATGCAGGTCCTATCCGATCAAATCATGCCTAATAATCTCATCCCAAGTCAATCTGGGTCTACCTCTACTCCTCCGCCCCTCTATATTAATGTTTTCTACCGATCTAACAAGATCCGTCGCTTGCCTTCTCTTTACGTGCCCAAACCATCTCAATGTTCCTTCCCTTAAATCATAAACGTAATCATCGGTTTTATTCTGATGATGTCAACGAAGCATAAGGTTGATTCGTTGTTATAGCTTGTTAGTTAAAGCAAAATTTTATAAAACGAAGTAACAAACCATTCATCATTCATGAAACGAAGTAACGAACTAAACATAAGGAATAAAGATAAAAAATGTAAATGTTAGGTTTGTTATTACAGAAAAAAAGATATTATACAAATATAAAACAAACCTTTAACTAACAAACATAAGCAAACACATTACCCGGACGTTCATGAACACAAATGAACAGACACAACCTATGTTCATGTTCATTCATTTACAAAACGAACTTCCTGCCTAACAGTTCACGAACTGGAACTGTCGACTGTCGGCTTAACGTTCGGTTCGGTTACAGCTCTAGGACCTAATTGTAGAGTTTATTTGAGCAGCTAATATAATACAATTACAATTACATTATAATCAATGATCATGATACAAAATATCAGTTTATAAACCCTATAAAACTTTAATAGGAAAAAAGTTGCAAATTTCACGGTGAATTCAATAATAAATAATATTGTAGATAACTATTCTTAAAAAGAAATAAATAAATAAAAAAACAAGAAAACCCAGAAACCTGATCTTGATTGATAACGTCTTGAAGAAGAATTAGAAGTAGAAACACGGGTCCATGAATTTGAGTCCATGTTCTTCAGATCCGAAAGCTAAATGAAGAGATTGTAGGCTTTTGAGGGTTGATTGTATTATATTATTGGTGTATAGATACAGAAGTGGTGTATGTATAGGTTGAGAGAAAGAGAGAGAGAGAGAGAGAGAGAGAGAATGAAGAGGAAGTAACACTCCCCACCCAACTCACCTGTTGTTGGTGTGTTGTGTTCTTAAGCTGATATATACTCTAGGGCTGTTCAAAAAGCCCGCGGCTCGCTCGAAACTCGCTCGAAAATAGCTTGAAAAAAGTTCGGTTCGAAAAAGCTCGATTCTAAATGAGCTTGGCTCGACTCGGCTCGATTTCTAAACGAGCCGAGCTCGAGCCAGGGTCAGCTCGGCTCGTGGCTCGGCTTTGGCTCGACTCGTTAGCTCGGCTCGTTGGTTCGTTTAGATTAAACCCTAAATTTTAATATCTACATATAATAATATCATATTTATACATATATTATGTCACTCAATACTTAAAACCCTATAAAAGAATAATAAAAATAAATCATAGAAAGTTATAAATTCTCTAATTTATAATCAATCAATCAATCAAGCCCTGTATATTCCACCGCATAGCACGCTATCGGTAGGGTCAGGGGAGGGTGGGATGTAGGCAAGCCTTTCCTCTATCCGAGAGAATAGAGAGGCTGCTTCCAGAGAGACCCCCGGCTCATAAAGCTACATACAGGTAATCATAGTAAACATACATCCTACAAGCAAAAGACACTTAGCAATACATAGATAACAAACTACCAAAAAAGCAAGGAATCTGTAACCTACTAAGAAAAGGGCATAAGAAACAAAAAGCAGCATCAAAACAAAAAAATATTCATAAACAACAGGGATCAAGACTAGCCAACTAGACCCTAAATAGAAAGCTAAGCTAACTAGGTGCCTTCCCCTAGAAGTCGCTAACCTTAATCCTACGTCTCCACGAATCTCTATCCGGGACCATGTCCTCAGAGAGGTGCAACTCTGTCAAGTCATGTCTAATTCTCTCATCCCAAGTCAATTTAGGTCTGCCTCTACTCCTCTTTCCTTCCACAATGAAGGCTTCCACTACTCTAACTGGCGCTGTTGTCGGTCTCCTCTTCACATGCCCAAACCATCTCAATCTCCCTTCCTTTATTTTCTCTGATATGCTAACTATTCCTAATCTTTCCCTAAAGACCTCATTTCTAATCGTATCTAATCTAGTGTGTCCACACATCCACCTTAGCATCCTCATCTCTATCACCTCCATCCTGCGCAATGTATGTTAAAATTATATTTTTGTCTTTTATATATCAAAATTTGTAAAATAAAAAATAAAAAAATTAAAGGAGTCTGGCTCGACGAGCTCGAGCTCGGCTCGAGCTTTAAACGAGCCAAGCTCGAGCTCGATTTTTCAGCTCGATAAGAATTACGAGCCGAACTCGAGCCGGCTCGATTATGTTCGAGCTCGAGCTCGAGCACACTCTGGCTCGGCTCGTTTACAGCCCTACTAACCTATTCTAATTCCACATAAGATTTACATCACTCATTTTTTCTCTTTCACTCCATGTCATCCAAAGGAAATGGTTTAACTCATTTAACTCCATCTCCTATTAATATTTAATTTAAAATCAAACATTTAGTTTAATTACCAAAATAAATAATAACTAAACAATTAGTAATTAATACATATTTAATGCATATTGTTCATTTTAACCCGTTAGAAGCATAATTCATGGGCCATTTTAACACACTTAACACAAGTGAGGAGTGGTTTAATCCATCTTAAAAGTGTCATGTCATGTTAACCCATGTAGAGATTAGAGTATACCCCATGGCCTTATGTTACTTGCTATTCTGGTTCGTGAAATATGATGATTGATAACATTTATTATTTGTACTAATATATTTATTACTATTTATTACATTCAATTTATTAGCTGTGTAAAAGTAAACCACCCGTGTTATGTATAATGTACAGTTGTATGTATACCTGTATCTCTGTTTAATGATTCTAAGATTATACCGAAGCAGAGAGGGGAGGAGGGATGATGTGACACGTGACGTATTAGTTAGCAATTGCTAGTTTTTTTTATAAAATGATGTGGTAATAAAACTTGTCTGCAATTATTACTCGGTTATTGTTTTCTATTTTTTTATAATAACAATATAAGAAATATATTTTATTAAATAAAAACAAATTATATTGAAATTAAAATACTACATTAAAATACTAAAAAAATAAATAAACCAAATAAAATTTTAAAAAAAATATATAAAAAAGATACTTGAAAATTTTAAAGTAAAATTTAAAAAATACTAAATGAAATTAATTCCTAAGTATGTATCTTTTTTTAATTCCTTCCGTTTCATTACCTCGACGACCTCCTCATTGACTCGAATACGTTCATGCCCAACGTCGCGTATATCTTGGAGTCGACAATTCATTTCGTCTAATTGATCTTTGTAATCGGCACTAACACTCGCACCCACACGATTACAACCCCGCCCCTTTCCCCTTCCTTTTCCCTTCCCACGACTTATCCGCCCGGTCAAGCGAGCTACAAGTCCTCATCGAGGTTCACGTGAAGACAAGGTTTTCGGATTTGTTGAGGGCTGTCAAATTCCGGACGTGATAGGGAGTATGAGGCCCCTCTTAGGGTGATCCCTCATAAGCATCCAACAAATTATTGAATTCAAATTCAAATTATGTAGTTTATATGCTTTATGATTATGATTTATCCTTTGTCTAGTTTATAGGGATAGTTTAAATTTTGAACTTTTCCTTTTGATGTTTTTAAAAGGAACCTGCCGATGCTTTTGAGAATAATGAAAAACATTATTTGATATCATATTTTTCATGGTATCTAGAGCAGGTTCTAAGTTCTAAACCTCTAAACAAAGACAACATGGCCGGAGATGATGGTTCTACCAACAACAACAAGATCATCGATCCAAGCTCGCCGTATTATATCCACGCTTCCGATTATCCTCGACAGATGCAAGTTAACGACCCCCTCAACGACATGAACTACAGCGATTGGTGTCAAGAGATGACAGATTTTCTGTTCGCCAAGAACAAGATGGGATTTGTCGACGGTTCGATCCCGAAACCGGAGCAAATGAAGGACACCTACATGCCCTGGCTACGCTGCGATGCGATGATAAAAGGGTGGCTAACTACCGCCATGGAGAAAGATATTCGAGGAAGCGTAAAATACGCCAATACCTCTCTCGAAATCTGGTCCGATTTGAGAGAAAGATTTGGCAAAGAAAGCGCGCCTCGTGCCTACGCGTTAAAACAGTCTCTTACAATAACGCGTCAAGAAGGGTCTTCGGTATCCATCTATTACACGAAGCTACGGTCTCTGTGGGTTGAAATCCAAACAGTTTTACCACCACCGCGCTGCACTTGTGGAGATTGTTCGTGTGATGTTGGTAAAAAGATGAAGGAGTTCATTGAAAAGGAACGATTATACGAGTTTCTTATGGGACTTGACAATGAGTTCATGGCAATTAGAACACACCTTTTATCGATGAAGCCTAGCCCTACACTTCAAGAAGCCTTCCGCGTAGTCTCTGAAGATGAGCAACAAAGGAGTATAACTTCTTCAAGGAGGCTGCCAACTGAATCTGTGGCATTCCAAACAGACTCACGAAACAAGCAAGATAGTGGGCTCAACCAAAAATATAAAGGTGGGTCAAAAGAAACAAAGCCCAACATTGATAAGGAAGTATGCACTCACTGTGGGAAAACTGGTCACAATCGGGAAGCATGTTTCGAGAGGATTGGGTAAAGGGAAAAGAGAAAAAGGAAAGCCCAAGGCCGGGTGTGTCGAGACCAATCAAAACACAACCGTGGGTGAAGAACAATATCAAACTCTACTCAAACACTTTACGGGTGTTAAAGAGAATAGAAAAGGTGATCATATATCCACAACTAACATGGCAATGGCAGGTAAATATAAACAAGGCGAATGATTCCGGATCAACGGAGCATATAGTACACACAATTAATTTACTTGAAAATATTACTAAAGGCACCTATGAAACACCGGTAATGATTCCGAATGGGGATAACATCCCTGTCAAGGGAATAGGTGATGTCACCTTGATAGGTCAAACAAAAATCACAAGAGTTTTATATATACCTGATTTAAATTGCAACTTACTTTCTGTTGGCAGATTAGCCGATGACCTTCAGTGTGTTGTCAGTTTCTTTCCTGATTTTTGTTGCATGCAGGACTTACCGTCGAAGAGGATGATTGGAGTGGGTAAATGCGTGAATGGTCTTTATCGCATGGGCATGGTGGTTAGAGAGAAGATAGCCTTGATGTCAAGGATGGATGCCGAAGTTTGGCACAAAAGATTGGGTCATGCCTCATACGATAAATTGTGTCAGATTGGTTTTTTTAAAAGTACTTGTTTTGATTTTAAAGACGATCTTTGTGATGCTTGTAATAAAGCTAAGTTTACTCGCTTGTCTTTTCCGAAGAGTTATATTAAAAGTAGTGCATGTTTCGATTTGATTCATTGTGACATTTGGGGCCAGTATCGCAAACCTTCTACCTTGTATGCTAGTTTTTTTTAACAATTGTTGACGATTTTAGTAGGGTGGTTTGGACCTACCTCATAAAGCACAAAAGTGATGCAAGCGAATGCCTAATGAGTTTTCAGAGAATGGTAAAAACGCAATTTGGGAAACCGATAAAGAGAATACGGTGCGATAATGGCAGTGAGTTTACTTCAAACCGAATGTTGAATTTTTATTCACAAGAGGGAATTTTGTTAGAAACCACGTGTCCACACACCCCTCAACAAAATGGGGTAGTGGAACGTAAACACCGACACCTGCTTGAGACAGCTCTCTCACTTATGTTTCAAGGAAGCTTGCCAAGAAAGTTTTGGGGCGAATGTATTCAAGCAGCCACTTATATTATAAATCGGCTACCTTCAAAAGTGATAAAAAAACAAAACGCCATATGAAATTATTTTCGAGAAGGAAGTTGATTACAAGAACATAAAAATATTGGGTTGTTTGGCCTACTACCGAAGCACCGAAACAAGGGGAGACAAGCTCGAAATGAGGGGGAGGCCTGGGGTTTTTGTAGGGTATCCCCAAGGTACAAAGGGTTACAAAATATATGATATTGAGCATGGAAAGATTGTCACGTCTCGAGACGTACGGTTTGTGGAAGGAGAATTTCCTTTCAATAAAGTGAAGGTTGGGGCATGTGATAAAGAAATGTTTGAACCACCACAAATTGATGAGGAGTATTGGTTTTCCATGGGTAATGGATCTACAGTTGAAATTTCTAAAGAAACTAATGATGCATTAAAAAATGCACCACCTAAAACTCAACAAACAGTTGAGAATAATGGAACATCTCAAAATATTGTTGAGACTAATGATTCACCTCAACAAACTGTAGAGACCAATGAACCAGGACCTGACATATCGACCTTGGATGACACACAATCCATGCATGAAGATAACATTGACTTCGTGGACACAGAAGCACATGCCATGCATGAAGACCAAGCTATCAACCATGCAAATGGAGATACAGTGAGTCACGTAAGAGAAGAGAAATGTTTCTCACTTTAAGTGGTTTGAAAATTATGACATTAATTTGCCACCATCTATAGACCATTCATGTGCCACGACTACGAACAATCGTTCCTCTTCGACGGTACACCCTCTTACCAATTATTTATCGTATACAAGATTTTCTAACTCTCATAAGGCATTTTTAGCGGCCATCACTCGTAACGATGAGCCGATATATTTTTATCAAGCGATGCAGGATAAACGTTGGGTTGAAGCCATGAAGATAGAGATTAATGCTCTTGAAGAAAATAAAACATGGACGTTAGAGCCTTTACCAAAGGGCAAACGGGCAATTGACTCAAAATGGGTTTACAAGATAAAATATAAACCCAATGGCGAAGTTGAACGTTACAAGGCACGATTGGTAGCTAAAGGTTTTACCCAAATGGAAGGGGTTGACTATCATGAGACATTTGCTCCTGTTGCTAAACTTGTGATCGTGAGAATCCTTCTTGCTATTGCAGTTAAGAGAAATTGGGCCATACACCAACTCGATGTGAATAACGCCTTCTTACATGGCGATTTAGAGGAAGAGGTGTATATGAAATTACCTCAAGGTTTTTCCAAGAAAGAAGAAACGAGAGTATCTCGGCTTCGTAAGTCACTTTATGGCTTGAAGCAAGCTTCGAGGAACTGGTATCACAAGTTTACAACGGCGTTAGTTGGTTACGGTTACGTTCAATCAAAGGCAGACCAGTCGTTGTTCACTTGTACTTCTGACAATTTGTTTGTTGCCATTCTAATCTACGTAGATGATATTATAATCACAGGTAATGACGTTGAGAGAATTCAACAAACCAAAACATATCTTGATGATAAGTTCAGTGTCAAAGATTTGGGCCCGTTAAAGTATTTTTTGGGAATCGAAGTAGCCCGATCATCAGAAGGGATGGTTTTAAGCCAACGAAAATATACGCTGGATATTCTTGATGACAGTGGTTTAATGGGTTGTCGTCCTAGCCCATTTCCAATGGAACAATATGTGAAGCTTGATCATTGCAGTGAGAGTGAGAAGACAGATGCATCTCAATACCGTCGTTTGATTGGAAGATTGTTATATCTTCAAGCAACTAGACCGGATATTGCTTATGCGTTTAACACTCTTAGTCAGTTCGTCTCTGACCCACGACAAGAACATATGGAAGCAGCTACTCGTATCCTCTGGTATTTAAAGTCTACGCCGGGACAAGGGATTTTTTTGCCAAAAGAAGGAGATTTGAACCTAGTTGCTTACTGTGATGCCGACTGGCTTGGATGTACCTTTACACGCCGGTCACGAACAGGTTATGTGTTATTATTAGGAGGTGCTCCGGTGTCATGGAAAACGAAAAAGCAGTCGGTTGTTTCGCGTTCGTCTGCTGAAGCGGAGTATCGTGCAATGGCTAGTACTGTTAGTGAACTATTATGGGTTAGGTGGTTGTTGAAAGATTTCCATGTCTATTGTACGAATGCTACACCCTTGTATTGTGATAATCTTGCCGCGAAACATATCGCTAACAAACCCGTTTTTCACGAACGAACAAAACATGTTGAGATGGATTGTTGTTTTGTTAGAGAACGGGTGGAGTCAAAGGATATTTTGCCTATTCATATCGGTACTAAACAAGAAATTGCTGATCTTTTCACTAAGCCACTAGGTGCAAAACAACTACGGGTATTACTTGACAAGCTGGGTGTTCGTGATCTTCACATTCTAGCTTGAGAGGGAGTGTTGAATTCAAATTCAAATTATGTAGTTTATATGCTTTATGATTATGATTTATCCTTTGTCTAGTTTATAGGGATAGTTTAAATTTTGAACTTTTCCTTTTGATGTTTTTAAAAGGAACCTGCCGATGCTTTTGAGAATAATGAAAAACATTATTTGATATCATATTTTTCACAAATTATGTAATTGAAGGACCCGTTGACACTAACATACCTGTCAACTTCTTTTCAATGATGTTCGTGTCACTAGCACTGCTACCCCAACCACACTTCACTAGCTCGTAAACCCCTTGAAAAAGTTAGCATTTACAGTTTATAATGGTCTATTTTGACGTTATAGAATCATATGCCCGGTAGTCATCCCCTTTGCACAATTATTCGTGAAACATATCAATAATTCTTTTTACAAAAAAACGTCGGCATTTTGATAATCGGCAACAAAAATAGTTAGAAAAAAAATTATTACTAAAAACTTAATATTACTAATAAAAGAAAACAAATAATAATAAACGCTTACCAGCTTCGGGAACTTCTGAGACAGCGAGCCACGCCCGTGTAAATAAATCATACTCGGGTTGTAACGTTCTTTTTTAGGAGGGTCGCTCACGTCTTTCTTCGTGTGTGATCCCAAACAACTACCTTTCTTCTTGCTCAGCCCGGGCTTGTTATGTCTCTGACATTGTCTCGTTTTCGGAAACAAAACCGGGTTGTTATAATAACCGAGTGGGTAGTTGGGCGTTCCACCTAACATCTAAAAGTAGTTCAACATGTTTTGATCGAAATTAACACCGACCGGTTGGTTTGGGGTCGGTCGAGTCTGTTGAGTAGTGTTCGGGATTCGATTGGAAGAGTCAATTTGTTGGTTTGAAAATTGGCCAAAACCAAACCAAACAGGGTTTTTTAAAGATTGGGAAGAATTTTCTAGAGTAAAGAGAGAGGAAAATGAGAAGGAGTTGTGTTTAAAAAACTGAAAAATGATTGTGTTTAAATATGTATTTGGTTTAAAATAATAAAATTAATTAGCTTTTTTTTATATTTTTTATCCTTCAACGGTTATGTGGAATAATGTGCCAAAGCACCCATTGTATATACAACGAGGAACCCCAAAACAAGCTGGGAAACGAGGGGGCGGTGTTCACCGTGTGGTCTAAGGTTCAAGCTCCATTAATTATGAAGTGGTAATAATTGGGTCCCAAAAAAATTAATATTTTCCGGTGAAAGCATAAATGAATAGTTTTTCTACATATCAGCTCTTTAGAAAATAAATGTGGATGTGAGATCTACGGTTTGTTGCATGTGTGAGAGACAAGTGATCATTTGCTTACATTGTGTCATTTTGCTACGATAATATGACAATTTATAAGCAATTTGTGTCGTAGTCGGCATATATATGCATTTTAGGTACGTGTCTACTTAAGTCCCATGTTACTGTCAACCTTGGTAGTAAAAAGAGTAAGGTGATTGAGTGATTCACGGAATTATCCTCACGGCTTGTTAATGTATTTGAAAGTCTAGAAATGAGGTTACATTCTCAAATAAACCAACGAGTATCTCCAAGATGGTTTGAGACATTAGTGTTTTAATAAAAGTTGTCATTTCAACTTTTAGAGTGACGAAGGGTGTTTAAGGTTGCATTGTAAGTACATTATTTATTTGTCTTCTTGAATCCTATGTAAATATTTTGAGTGTTTGGATAACTAATATAACTTGATATTAGTGGTGATGTGATGGGAGGGTATAAATCTTGTATATTTTGATATTATTTTATTAGTTTAATTAGTTTTTAGTGTAAACATTGGTACTTCATACATTTTTATGTGTTACATGCTATTGGACGTTAAAGATGCCAAAATGGGACTTGTACGAGCATGGGATAAAGTCCCAGGAAAAGTGCCACACAAAACGAAACAAAACAGTTGAAGTGAATTAATTTTCTGCCACTGGAAGTCTTTACGCCACACTGAGAAGTTAAAATAGGTCATTCGCACGTCACGAAGGACTCTAATGAGGTGCCTGACTGTTTTGTCCTTCATGCCACGCGACAGATAGAGGAGAAGACCTTCGTGACACACGAATGCCTTATAAAACGTGAAAAAAGTGTTAGGTTGACTTATATCTTTTGTTTGACGAACCCTAATGAGTTATCACGCCTTCCAGCCATTTACAGGAGTCCATAAATGAATTCCAGAGCTTTCCATCACAAAGATATTATTCCTTATGGCCTTCTTCATCATAATTTAAGATTTAACGAAGATCATGATCGGCTAATCTATTCAAGTAAGTCCCGGTGTGTAGAGCATTGTATGATTTCAGTTTTTCTCATGCTTATCGTTGAACTTCATGTAATTGTTAATTGATGATCTATGCTACTTGATGTTTATTAACGAGCATTTGATTTTGGTTTACTCCTTTATGTAATTGTTAACTAATGATCTACACTCATTTAGTGTTCGCTTACTTTCAACCAATCATTGCTGGTGTGCTGTCAGAAAGGAAAGTCAAAGACGTGAGACAATTAAGGATCAGAATTCTCATCATATCCTTGTCCAAGAATAAAATATTGACAGCTGCTAATTTATGGCTCTTTGACAGCTCAAACCATAATGTTCTTTCCTTTTATTTATCCTTGTAAATTAATATAAATATGGTGTATTTTTCCCTGTAAATGTATCAAGCAATACAAACATATTCTTCAATCATCCTCCTGTTTTGTACCAATTTCAAGATGGTACAAAGCAGTGAATCAATTCACAATCTGCTCATCATATACCCTTACCTCATAAAGCCTTTTTACCATGTCTTCCAACAGTGGTCCAACCGTTTCAAACAACAATGATCTCTCACTTCAATTAGCCAACTTTTTCAATGGAATCCAATCCCAAAACCAAATTTCCAAGCACAACCTATCTGATAATTCTCCAAAAGGCGTCCATATGAGTGACCTGGGGTTGATGCATGAACTGACTAACCACTCCAACAGCGTAGGCTATGTCGGGACGGGTATGTGATAAATATATCAGTTTCCCTACCATTCGTTGGTATCTTTCTTTATCTGCAAGTTCTCCACCTTCCACCATATGAAGACCATGGTTAACCACCATGGGAGTATCAGCTGGTTTGCATTCCAACATTCCGGTTTCAGCCAACAGGTCGAGAATATATTTTTTCTGGCGGATGAAGATGCATTGCTTAGACCTGAGAACCTCTATTCCAAGGAAGTACTTAAGTCTTCCCAAGTCTTTCATTTCGAATTCTGTGAACAAGTTCCTTTTTAAATTCATCATTTCTTCTTCATCATCTCCTGTAATAATCATATCATCAACATAAATAATCAGACAAGTCACACGATTACCTCTGTGTTTCAGGAACAGAGTATGATCTGAGTTACTCTGTTTAAAACCATATTGTTGCATGGCACTAGTAAATCTGCCAAACCAAGCACGAGGAGACTGTTTGAGTCCATACAGAGATTTTTTTAAACGATATGTCTCTCCTACTTTGAAGTTTGCATTGAACCCAGGTGGAGCTTCCATATAGACTTCCTCTTTTAGCTCACCATGCAGGAAAGCATTTTTTACATCATATTGGTAGAGAGGCCATCCCTTGTTAGCAGCAATTGAGAAAAGAACTCTTATTGTATTCATTTTTGCAACTGGGGAGAAAGTCTCTGAGTAGTCGATCCCATATGTTTGAGTATACCCCTTAGCGACCAAGCGGGTTTTATACCTTTCAATAGTGCCGTCGGGTTTGTGTTTCACTGAGAATACCTACCGACACCCTACCGGTTTCTTTCCCGTTGGAAGTTTACATTTTTCCCATGTGTCATTTTTTTATCAAGGCCTCCATTTCCTTCTTCCATATTTCTGATCCTAAAGCTTGCTCCATATTAGTTGGAATTTTTTCCAAGTACAGTGAGGAATCAAACGCTTTAGCTTCTTTTGTTAGATTTGCTTCGGCTATGTTTGCTATAGGATATCTTGAGCTACGAGTTTCCTTTTCTAGTGAATATCTCTTTGGGGGAACTCCTCTATTTGCCCTTGGTGGTAGCACATATCGTTTAGGTGTTTCTTCTTGTGTTGCTTGTTCTTCTTCACCTGTTATTTGTTCACCTGTTTCGGTTGCTTGTTCAGGTTCAAACTCAGTCATTAGGCTAGGAGGATCTTGAGCAGCGATACTAGTCGTTGTCATTGAGGGTGAAGCTTGTGGAGATGGTGACGATGGTGACTCTGATGGGGTATTGCGATTAACTTCTTCGGATGAGGGTACCCATTGTAGCCAACTCAGTGTGTCATATTCCCTGTCCTCCTGACCACTGTGTTGGTTATAGAAAAACTCGGTTTCAAGAAAGTCACAATTCATGGTGGTGAACATGTGGCGTTTTTTTGGACTGTAACACCGGTAGCCTTTTTGATTAACTCCGTATCCTACGAATACACATTTTTCAGCACATGGGTCAAGCTTGGTGCGTTCTGCTTTAGGTATGTGGACAAAGACAGAACAACCAAAGACCCGTGGTTCAAGGGTAAGGGTAGAGGAAGTTTGGTGAAATCAGATAGGGCTTGAAGTGGAGTTTTGAGTTTGAGAGTATTGGTTGGTAAACGATTGATGAGATACGTGGCAGTAGCAATAGCTTCGGGCCAGAAACTATTAGGTACTTGAGATTCAATCAAGAGGGCTCGGGCAACCTCTAGGAGAATTCGATTTTTCCGTTCAACGGCTCCATTTTGTTCAGGAGTATGCGTGCATGATGTTTGATGAATCATTCCCTTTGCTTGAAAAAATTGTTTCATAGAATTGTTCACAAACTCGCTTCCATTATCTGATCGGAATATTCGAATATTTTTTTGAAATTGTGTGTTTATCATGGCATAAAACGTGGTGAACTTCTCAAAAACTTCAGATTTATGTTTTAAAAAATAAATCCATGTCATGCGGGTACAATCATCAACAAACAATAAAAAATATCGAAAATTTTGTCCCCCAATAACAGGAGCCGGACCCCATACATCCGAATGTATCAATGAAAAAGGTTCATCAACTTTTGTATTATTTGGTTTATAAGTTGAGCGATGACTTTTTGCTAGCATACAAGTCTCGCAATTCATTTTACTATTTGAAGGAAAAAGTTTAGGAAATAGAATGTGTAAATAACCAGTAGATGGATGTCCAAGTCTTCTGTGCCATAACCAAGCTTCTCGGCTTGTAGTTCCGTGAGCCAGCATTATAGTACCTTCTTGAGCCACCTCATCCACATAGTATAACCCTTAATGCTCAGTGCCACGCCCAATAATCACTCCTTTCATGATATCCTGTAAGATACAAAAGTTGGGATGTATCAGGACCGCACAATTCAACTCTTTAGTCACATGACTAATAGATAGTAATTTATGTGACAATGATGGTATATAGAGACAATTTGAGAGTTTAAGAGTGGGCGAAATTTCAATAGTCCCTCCCCCATTGACATTGACTATTCCCCCATTAGCCGTTTGAATATGTGTTCATTTTGGTTTAGAAATAGATATAAAATCGGATTTCTCAAAGGTCATGGTGTCGGTTGCACCACAATCAAATATCCATGACCTGTTATTTTTTTGACTTGACTGTGCAACACCGGCTTTGCCAAAAACTTGTTGGTTATTTTGTTCAAAAAACGGACTAATATCTGTTTGTGTTTTATTAGGACTATAAGGACCTGTCATATTATTGTTTAAAGAACAGGGGGTTAAATCTAAAGAACTAGAATTATAAGGGTATGAGGATACATCCTCATCCCTTATACTTGTTTGAACGTGAACACCTGTTTGCGAATCAGATAAAGCCACCGCCGCAAACCCACCGGTATAGTTGGTGGTTTGATGATTGCCATGGCCGGAGGATTCATCGCCGCTGCTGGTGACCTTTGGGTTGCCCACGGCTGCCGCCGCCGTTCCTCCTTCTTCTCCGACGGTTTTTCCCTTCTTGTGACCATCGTTCCACTACTCAGGGAACCCGACAAGCTTGAAGCATTGTTCTTTAGTGTGCTTCATCATGCTACAATGGGTACATTTGAGCTTTGATTTGTCAGTCCTGGGTTTTGAAGGTGGATCTGGTCTGCGTGTTTGACCCTTGGATACAAGCCCTAGGGCTTCATCTTCGTTGGTTCGGGATGCGACTAACCCCGCCGCCACTCCCGATTTAATTTCGGGGTTTGCACCAAGGATTGTCTGATGAGCGGTTTCCTTCCGAACGACGGCATAAGCTTCTCCGGCTGATGGTAAAGGATCCATTCTCAGAATTTCCCTTTTTGTTGTAGCATATTGCTGATCGATTGCATTCAGAAACTGAAACAACTTTTGTTCTGTTCGAATTTTGTTGTAGGTGGTAATATCTGCTGGTGAGGTCATGGGATTCGAGTCTCTTCTATCGATTTCTCCCCATATCCCTTGCATTATAATCCAGAATTCCTCCAGTGGAATTCCATTCTGTTTAATTCCATTCACTTTAACATGTAAGTCAAATGTTTTGAGTTGATCTTTACCATTGCTATAAGTGGTAACGAGAGCGTCCCACAACGATTCAGCCATGGGAAATTCAGTCAGATTGCTTGCAATAGCTGGTTCAATGTTTTGAATAAGCCATGAGAACACTACAAGGTCGTCTTGTTCCCATTGCTCATACCCGTCATCTGTCGGTTTGGGTGGTGTTGGATTTCCTGACAAATGGCCAAGTAGTGTTTTTGATTTCCCACCAATGGCTACTCGGATCATTCGAGCCCATAGTGCATAATTCTGGTTATCAAGTTTGAGACTAATCTTCAAACTTATGGATACGTCAACTTTTGACAGAAATTGGTTTTCCCCCAACTAAAGCTAGCAAAATTATGTGTGATAATAAAGCAGCAATCCAAATCTCTGAAAATCCAGTCCAACACGATAGGACGAAGCATGTGGAAATCGACAGAAACATCATCAAAGAGAAACTAGAGGCAGGTATAATAGAACTTCCATTTGTCCAATCAAAGGACCAACTGGCAGACATACTAACAAAAGCGGTCAATGGAAAAATCCTAAACGACTGTTTTGGAAATCCCACTACTCAACTTGATGGGGAGTGTCAGAAAGGAAAGTCAAAGACGTGAGACAATTAAGGATCAGAATTCTCATCATATCCATGTCCAAGAATAAAATATTGACAGCTGCTAATTTATGGCTCTTTGATAGCTCAAACCATAATGTTCTTTCCTTTTATTTATCCTTGTAAATTAATATAAATATGGTGTATGTTTTTCTCTGTAAATGTATCAAGCAATACAAACATATTCTTCAATCATCCTCCTGTTTTGTACCAATTTCAAGATGTGCTCAGCACTCAAACTGTTGCTTCATAATTCTATAACGAAACTTCATAATATTTAAAAATCGGTTACATTAAAAACTGATCACTTACTCTTTGTGATTCAACATTCTTCTTATCCTAATTAGTTTAAAGTGAATTGGACACTTGATTTAATAGTATTTTTGGTCGACCCTTCAACTCTGATCATTGTCTGATTGGTTTTAAATTATTATTAAAAAAGTATTACATAGTTTTGCTAAAAATGCAATTTATTCACCGGCGTATAAGAGAGAAAGAAAGAAGGTAAGACTTTGTTTTATGTATCGTTTTAAAAAAAGTAGGGATGGGTGTGAAATAATATAGTTATCACAGTTCGTGTTCTAAAATTTGTTATATACTAAACATTCTTTTGATTAATTAGACTAGTATTACAAGTGAACAAGTCTAGATTTTTTTTATATTTTTTTGTTTCTAGATGTGCTGTTGATTTTATTTTATTCTCGAAACTGAGTTCAAACTTTATTTTTTATTTACTTCTTAAAACTTAAAGTTCCCTTAAATAAATTCTACGTGGATATTTGGGTAAGTAAGCCTTTAGTTATTAAACGACGGAATATTTAGTGGCGTCATGCATGTTTGCTCAAGCGGTGTGTCATTGTATCGCTAGTTGGTGTAAGGTACCGGCTTTTATCGCCTTCCCTACCAGTGATATGTTTGCCACAAATACTATCGGTTGTCCATTCAGAAAACAAAAGTGTTTCATGTGGGTTGTATAACAGGCGTGTGGCGAATTTGGAAGAGAAGAAATGCGGCGACATTTGAAAGGAAACCGGCGCCATGTTAATAACGTGATTGGTGAGATTAAAGCTTTGAGATATTTGTGGGTTTGTAATAGGTCAAAGAATATGAATATTACTTGGGAGAGGTGGAGAGCATTTAATTTTGATGCCTTTTAAGGGATAAAAGAAGTGGTTTAGTTGCGGGTATAGGGTGGTTGTGTTGTCGTTCATGTATGGTGGTGTTGATTGTCGTTTGTCTAGCAACTTACTAGTTCGATAATCATTCTGGTTTAATAAAATTCATTTGATTGATCTTTGCATGTATTCGCTATCTCAACATGGCGTGATCAAAATTTTAAAAAGCTAGAATCTACTATCTCAAATTTTAAATTCAGTTTAAATAAATTTTTTTTCAACTATCTATTTTGGCAACACACTTACAAAATCATAAATATACAATTTGCCCAAAAAGGTCCAAACGAATTGATTATAGAAGGTGCAAATGAGTCGAGTTGTACGAGTTCTGTATCTAAACTTTGGGCTTCCTCACATAATTTTTTAAGCTGGTCTCAACTTATTTATTATTTATAAAATTATTTATTATATATACAATAGTTGATCATTTTATAAGCTTAACTACATTAAAACTTTTTACAAGCCGATATCGAGTAATCCGTGAGTTAATTTACTCGTTCATATTTCCATTTATACTTACGAGCCTACCCAAGGTTAGTATATAAAGCTTGTGTTTGAGCTCATTTAATATGAACAAGTTTAACTTTAAACCTAACTTGTTCGAGTTTAACTTCATTCAAACTTTTATCGGGTCGTACGGAATAGTTCGTGAGGTACCCTAATGGTTTTTATTTCCATTATTGGTGATTTGGTTTTGGTGGTCATTTGGTCCCCAAAATACTATTGAGCCCAAGCCCATGTAATTTGTCCGTGGTGGTCCTGATCCAAGTGTCCATCTTAATCCGTAGCTTATTGGACCTTTGTTGGTAGGGTCCAAAGAAGAACGTGACCATCCTAAAGTTTAGCACGTGATGGCCCTTTGTTGCAACGAAAATATGGTTTGTGAAAAGAGGTTCGTGACTGAAAACTGAATAACTGAAGAACTTTTAGCTAGCGGCATAAAAAGTGTGTAAGATTAAATATATAATTATATATGTTTATATATGGTCATTATAATCACTTATATTATAATAGATCAAAATATTAACTATACCTTATTATATACTAGTTTGGTAATTGTTGATGGACCATATTACATGTAATTAACTAATAAAGGGTTCCCCTTGGGTATATATAAAGAGAGATAAATATTAACATTATAACATAATCTCACACACATACAATTATGTACCGGGTTCCTCTCAAAAACCCTAACACCATCCTTAACTATACCTCCTAAAGGGGAACTCGACCAAGATGACAACCATGTCGTCTACATCCTTCTCTTCTACGGTTACTAATATTCATGCTGTAACAGGTTCATAGGTTTATTTTTATTCATGTTTTCTACTACTTACATGAAGAACTGATCAACATGTGACATCAGAATGATGTTGATTAATCAGTTCTTCATGTTTTCCCTAAATCTGGAATTAAAATTGAAAAAATGAATTTTTGATTAAAACCCTAATTTTTTTCGGTTTTCATGTTTTGTTAAGAAAACTGGTTATAATTGATAAAATTCATATTTAAAACTCTAATATATTCGAAATCTGTTAAAAATATGTTTAAGATTTCGATTTTAGAGAAAACTAACTAAAGATTTTTCGAATATGTTCTTCATGTTTATCATAAAAAACCGAAGAATCGTCTTTATTTTGGATGAATCGTAGGAATAAAATATGTTGTTTTCAGTTTTGATTGATTTTTTATCTATTAAAAATTTTGAAACATGATATAGTTTTATCAATAAAAGATTTCAAAATCTTGGATAAATATAATTAAGTCTTTTAAATTCGAATTCCATCTTTTTCATAAATTAGTTTATGAAATTTAAAAATAATTGATGAGATAAAATAATTTATGGGTTAAAAATAGTTTATGGGTTAAGTATTTAAAATTGAATTTCGGTTTTTTTTTTCAATAATAGTTTTGGTTTACCAAAATCTTGAAAACCTTATAAAACCCGAAAACTCTCATAATTCGGAAAACCCCTTAAAAGTCGGGCTCACTAAAATTCCCGAGAACTCATAAATCCCAATAACTCAAAAGTCTCGATAACTAATTTCCTGAGAACTTTAATTTTCTTATAAACTGTTCCTAATTAAATGTTTTGTAAACAATTAAATCTTATAAAATGTTACAAAACATAAAAAGCTTAACTTGAGTGAATTTTGATGTATCAATTCTACCCAAAGGCGACGAGTTACATTTACCATATCATTCAAGTCCAATCGAAAGCTTTTGTTAGTTTTTGCCTAACATGATACAAATGGTTCACTTCTGTCCAAAGGTGATGTGTTACATTTTTATCTAGCAAAACTATCATGTGCATAATTAAAATAATTGTCTCACTTCTGCCCAAAGGTGATGTGTTACTATTGTTTTGCGCACATACTTAAATAAATTTTAATTCTGCCAAATGTGATTTATTTTTTGTTTAAGTAGAACTTTTAATTAAAGTCTATTCGTTTGATGTTAATAATAAACATATCGCATCTTCAATAAAATATAATGATCCTCACATTAATAATCCTTCATTAATCTAATGATCATAAACTTTAATCCATCTTACTTTAATATCACATAACATTACCCACTATAATTTTCTTCTATAAATAACTATCTCATACAAATCATCCACTTTAATATTAAAGCATAATATAAGTTTTACATCATAAAGAGTTTCAATAATATTTAGCTCTTCTCAGTATTAATTATCCTTTAAGACATGATATGACTATTCTACTGCTCTTTCTAAAAACAATCATTTCATTAAAAACTGGAGCATAACAAATAGAATGAGTCAATCATAATGTCTCTTACGATAATGATAATCAAGAACTTATATAAATAAATGCTATCACTAGAGTTATTATATATTTAGTTTTTCCTAAGACTAATCAAAATAACTCCTAAGATTCATGCACTCCTTAAAAGTTCTAACTATAAGTTTAAATGACATTACTGAATACGTCATAATGTACAATACCATGAACCATAAAGTTAAGTGCTCACAAATGTAAATAAGTACAGTTTCCTAATGCATTACACACTAAAATTTCTATTATTACAATTTTTTGCCTTAAGTATCAACTATAACACTCATAAGTACAAAAGGAAAATGAGTATGTTGATTTGCAGCATATGTACAAGAAAAGAAATGTATGGTACTGAAATAAGAAGTTATTCAACTCACACCACTAAAACCTAAAAGAGGATAATTCTAAGGTTCATAGACAAAATACAAGTATTACTTCTAGCTTTAAGTTCTTTAAGGAGAAGTCTCATTGAAAAAATATGTCATTAGATTAGGTATAAGCAACAAGACTATTCATAATTAAAAAGAACAGCGGACTAAAATTGATAGTTGTATAATATTAATGATATTTATGTATGTTAACCCTAATATTCCCATTAACATATGATTGATTGAGTCTACTTCTATATGTTTACCCAAAATCAACAAATAACTAACATGAGTGTTAGTGACAAATTTAAATGTTAAGGTTGTTAGAACCATGAAAAACTGTCTTCTAATTACTTTTTATGATACCTTAAATATTCTAAAGATTAATCAGAATTTAGTATCAATACTTAAGCTACATTATGATAGTTATGAGGTTTGCATAGCCAACATAAAGTCACTCTTACCTTAAACTGTCATATTATTTGTTATCAATATCAGATTGAAACATTTATAAAATAGAATTAGATGATACTACATAATTTCACAACTTTTGTTATCATGCACTTAAGAATTTATCAAAAGATAAATGAGACTCATAAAATTCATCCATTAAAACCAAATTTCATGAGAAATTATGACATGGTTTATGAGGGTGAATTTTCATCTAATCTCATTCTTAGTGATCTTAATCATGTGATTAGTGAAGTTTCAGGAGGTCATCTAGGTTTTAAAACCTACTAACTTTGATGATTATGTAACCTCCCTAACTAAGTTGAAATGGATGTTGGAAAGTTTAATGATCCCACCCATTATAATTAAACCATTAGCATCAATCATAATTGACTCCATAAGTCAGGATAACGTTTTGAGATTTGGTTGAATCACCTAAAGGTGTTCATAACTAAACTAAATCCTAACACAAACGTTAAGACACTAAGAAGCATGACTGATTGTTAAAGGTTATATTCAAGAGGGAATAAATTATCAAAGAATCTTCTTACCTATATTACAAAAGATTTCTTAAAGTATCATTATTGTTCTAGTAGCTTATAATAGTTAAGAGCTACATTAGATGAATATTAAAACAACTTTCACTAACAATCAGCTTACATACTTATTTGTTCATAAAACAACCTAAAAGTTATAAACTGTAGGTCAAAGAACATTTAGTCTATAAGTCAATAAAATTCATATATGGGTTAATGCAAACATCAAAATCTGATGAAATCTTTATAAAATTATTTTTATCAAAAACCAAGTGGATTAATGTACCTACCACAAGATGAGTGGGAGCAACTAAAAACAAACTTGTCCTTATATAGATGACATTCTTCTGACAAGTATATGTTACATAAGTCAAAACATTGTTCGTACATACTTTGGTATGATAGATCACAGAGATATCCCTTACGTAATAGATATCATAACATTCTGAGATTGATCCAAAGGGACGTTAGTTTTGTTCTATAAGTTTTACCTTAAATGAGTCCTTACACATGTAACAAACAATATTGCTCTATTTAGAGGATAACATGATCATTGAGATTATTACCTTATGCTTCATTAAGTAGAAGCCTTATGTAGGTTCAAGTCTATACTCGTTCAGATATTACTCAAAATTGTAACACACTAGATATGTCTAGATTAATGTGAAGCATCTAAAAGAGTATTAAAATTATCTTTAAAAGAAACGAAAGACTATAATTTAACAGAAGAAATGAGAATTCAAACCGGTAGATTACTCTAAACTTTTTTATATTCAAAGATAACATAATGTAATTTTCAAGATATATTCGCATGTCAGCAGATAAATCTATCTCATGGATAGAGTCATAATGAACTGATAACAACAATCTAAGTTATAAGGACATAATATGTTGATTAATCACAATGCAATTAGCAATAAATGTTGTTTAAAATTTATCAGTGGACTCATAAGTTTATTAACTCCATATAAATTATATATTGAAGAGTTACTGTGATAAAGTCAGCTACAATGTTTTCTCAAACAGTGCAGTTCGAGAGGTGCTGCATTAAATTTCGATATGAAACTAATTATTCGTTTATGAGCGAATTGAGGAATCTAAATTTTCGTTACAAATACATTCATGATATGCTTAAGGATCCTATAACTAAAGGTCTACCCGTAATTATTATGAAATCGCTTATAATCATGAGGGGTTTATTGATTACCATATGCAACTGCATATTGTACTATGAATGATTAACTATTAATATTTCCTCACTAGTTTTAATTTTGTATGTCTCTTAATATGTTCTGCATGCATAATGACATATAGACAAATAATTATACAAATCAAACGTTCTGAAGGGCTTACTTGAAAATTTTGATCATAACTACTTAGGTTTTAAATAAGGACTGCAGTATGATTAATGGGGGTCTTGAGCTGATGCTCAATTCAATGACTGTATTTCTCTGCTCCAGTTTAAGTTTAAAGCTAAAATGAGTGTTAACTCCTGATCAGACTTATCTAATACTCATAATAAATGATTACTCGGCCAAGTGGGAGAATGTAAGATTAAATATATAAAAATATATAATTATATATATTTATATATGGCCATTATAATCATTTATATTATAATAGATCAAA
>NW_027499385.1:0-92803 GCF_021521415.1 Bidens hawaiensis
AGAGGGAACCGAACCCTAATAATATTCTAGGAAAGGTATGGTTGTATGGTAATGAAGAGGGAATCGAACCCTACAATATTCGTGAACTAGGAACCGAACCCTACTAATATTCGAGGAAAGAGGGAACCGGGCCCTAATAATACTCAAGGAAGGAGGGAACCGGGACCTAATAATACCCGAGGAAAGAGGGAACCGGCCCTAATAATACTCGAGGAAGTAGGGCGTAATGCTCTTTATAACGTAAGATATGAAAGTATGAAAGTATGAATGAAAGTATGAATGAAAATACGAAAGTATAAATGAAAGTATGTAAGTATGAATGAATTGTATGTGGTATGATTAACTAGAACTCACTCAGTGTAGCTGACTTTTAGTATGCATGCAGGTGAGTAGGATGAGGCAAGCTCACTTGAAGGGAACACATGGCATTAAATCAGAGGCTGGCATTGGAAGACCCAAGACGTTTATTAGTTTATGTTTTTAAAGAAAATATGTTTATTAAGACAAGTTATTCATTAATATGTATATTTAATTGAAATTTAATATTCCGCGAATGTTTTTATTAACTCTGATTATGAGAACTATGTTAATGAGTAAATCTAACGTCCAAATGTGAGGCACAGGTAACGAGGCCTTACAAGTCAGCAAATGAGTTTTGATTTATGGGGTGTAATGGTGTTGTAGCCCTTTATATATATATATATATATATATATATATAGAGTGAGAGAGAGAGAGAGAGAGGAAGGTTAAAATAAGAAGTAAAACTATCCTAAGAAGTGTAAGAAGCGGTTTTTACCCTTAAAAAATAAAACACATCGAACTAACAAAATAAAACATACCGAACAAAAAACACACTAACAATATCCACCATCAGATGATCACATCTGTGACACTCGTCAATTTCAGGTTAACCCGTTAATTCAAACTCCGTCAATTCAAACATAAGATCACTTGATCTATAACGCACCGTCTCATTACATTTAAACTAGGGTTTAAATGACGCTTGACAATTACTACATGTGTAGTCTTTCGGGATTGCACCGAAACGCACACGAGTTGACGCAAACCATTGGTGAATAAACGAAAAACATCCAAACAATAATTATGTGATAATTATGTGTTAAGCTTATATGTTATTTGATAATATCATTTAAAACACTAACTCAAGATGCAAACAAGTTACTTTAGGCTAGAAAAGTAATATTTAAAAGTTGAGGGACCTTTGTGTAACATGTTATTATTTAATAATAACAAAACCCTAACTCTCTTTCTCCCTCTCTAATCCCGATCGCCCCCCCACCCCTCCCTTGCTCCTTTGGCTGCCGCCAACATAGACACACATACATACAAGATTTTTCAAGTTTGGTTGAAGATTAAGGTGCTAGGAAGGTATAAACAACTATTCTATGTATTCTTTATGTTTAATTTTGATTTTGAATGGGTTAATCTAAAACCCTAAGTCACGAAATTGATAAGTAAGATGAACTAGGGTTGATTTATGCTAGATGATGATTAATTATGCTTTGGTTATTGATTTTGATGATCATATGTGATTTTGAACGGTGAAAGAATATTAAATCATTGATTATTTGTAAACCCTAGAGGGTTACTACTGATTTTTATGGTTAATGATGTTTATTTCATGTTGGAGTTATGTCGTATGCTTAGGATGCATGTTAGACGATTGTTTGTGCTTGCTGAGTTTTGACAGCAGAGATTGTTAAACTTGAACGACATGTAACTTGTTAAATATAAAAGCAAACTGAGCTATTTACGAGTCTAAAAGGTAGTACTCTGAGTCTAGTTTCCAGAAAATCCAACCACGCCTAATTTGGAGGTGTTTTGGTTGTTCAAACGATTTAAATGTGATTAAAGGTCAAAACTGGTACTGGACAGATTGTAAGTTATGTTTCGACAACTGTAACTAAATGTTAATGTGGAAATTGGTCGAGGTTTTTAACACTACAAGATGCTATGTTGAGTCTAGTTTCTATAAAGTCCAAGTTTGTAATTTTTGGACGAGAAAATGTTAACTTTTATTATTTTACAAAACTGAAGTGCAATTCTGAATTGTGAGACCTGCTGTTAGGTTGTTTTGTAATTATCATATCTCATGAACTACAAGACCAAATGGGTTGGTTCCACTTCTGGACGTTAACTTGTTGAGTTAAGAACCTAACCCAATTAGTCTTGCATTAGTTGGATTTTTCATTTAACGGAATAACAAATAACATTCTGTTGCGCATGAGTTTGACTGCTGTGAGTATGCTGTAATGTTTTGATCATTGTGAGAAATCTATGTGGAATAAAAATACAATAAAATATGTTCTGGAAACCTAACTCATGTATGCTTTTGTGACGATTTTTGGTGAATTAATTGAGATGCTATGATCTGTTGAATAGAGTAATCTTTCAAGTAGAATTCTGTCTTGATGAAACTAGCTGCTGAACTTTGTGAAAATACATGAAACGTGCTAATTGCAAGATAATTGTTATGTTTTGACCAAATTGCCCTTGCGGGGAATAATTGCTAGAAATGTACACTATTAATACTTGACACGTAAACAGTTGTTCACCACATGTAACGTATCACAAATGCGTTTGTTGAGACACACACAATTCACAAACGAAACACGAAACGTATCTTGTGCATAGATATTATGTGCCGAGTCTAGAGACTCGATAATAGTTCCAACACTTAGAAAATGTCCTAGTTGTTTTAGAACGCTAGTGAGGGTTTTCTGTGACGCGCATCACTTGGGTGACTTGTTTTTGGAATTCTTCGCAAACAGTGAGTTTCACGTTCCCCTTTTAACTCTTTTAAACGCTTTTCACTTGGGGGAGAATACATACTCCGAAACGCTTTTAGATTTTGTTATTTATTATATATCACTTGTAAAGGCTAAGTGGCAAACGAAACAACTGAAGTCCTTCACACATCGAACCGTTTAGTATTGGATAATAGCGAGTCACTGTTGAGTAGTACTACTGGGTTTGACAAACCCCACCTAACGCTAAGCTCGACTGGAGGTTGAGTGGGTGTAATTTTGGCTAACACATTACCATGGTCGGGATAGATCTGGTGGCAAGGAACATGATAAACAGTCAGCTTCGGTGTCGAACACTTAGTAATACTTGCTTTATAGGCTAGCTACCTATAGATATATAATTGATTTAACACTATCTGGTAACGCAAAACGCAAAACGCAAAACGCAAAACGCAAACGCAAACGCTTTATTTTATATAAACTTGTGAACTCACCAACCCCGTGTTGACACTTTTAGTATGTTATTCTCAGGTAGCCGAGGCGGGCGCACGGTATAGGATCATGCATTACTTTGAACGCTTTTGTTTATGCAAACTTGTTTTAAATTGTTATTATTAATTGGGTTTTTAAGTCGTCCTGCGTGACGCAACACTTGACTTATGGTTTTACGCTTCCGCACTTATTTACACTTAAACGTTTTCGTGGTTGAAAACTTTATTTATGGTTTGATTATAACTAATGATTCCGATCCTGTTAGTTCACACCCTCTGACGGTAAAACTCCGTTAGTGGATTTTGAGGGTGTGACAGATTGGTAACAGAGCCATTGGTTATAGCGAACTAGAAATTGCATGCATACTAGACTAAAACCGCAACGACCCATTAGTTATAATTATACGCACTGCATATATATATTTTGCTTAGTCTCTCGTTATCTTATCTCTTTACCTCATTCACTCATACGCGCGCATACACGGCTTACCTGTAGGGATGTTGACGCTACCATCATCATCATCCGACCAGATAACTCATGCTCATGGAAAGGAACCGCAAGTACACACCTCATCGCCACCCCGAGTAGTCCCGGAACTAGAAGCCCCTGCACGAAGAGGTATCGCCTGTCTGGAGGCATGTACGACGACGACGTTAGCTGGGATTGGTACCCGAGTCTGATCAGGCGTATGGTTTATCGCGAACAAGTTCCCCCGCTACCCCACCCGAGCCGTCCTGCTTACCCCAACACTCTACCACCCATGATCGAACCTGTAGAGCGAGTTCTCGCAGCTGTTGTTTCTTGTTTAGAACGTGACGTGGGTTTTATGCGCTCGGCGAGAGCGGACATTCCCGGATTGATAAGAGATGGAACCGAGGCTAGGGAGGAAATTTCTCGCCTGAAAACGACTATGAAGGGAATGCAAGATGCTAACGATCAGCAGATGAAGATTATGAGAAAAATGCAAGCAGAGATGATAGACTTGCAAGAGCAACTCCAAGTGGCGAGGACCCGGACAGAGATAGCTCTAGAGCGTTGCGATGTCTTACAGATGCAAATTGCTCAGAACGCAGCAGAACCTGAGGCAGAACCCGCGGAAGAACCCGAGGAAGATCCCGAAGAGGAACCTGAGGAGGATCCCGAGGAAGACCCCGAGGAGGAACCGGAAGAAGAACCGGCTGAGCCAGAGGCACACTCAGAGGTGTCCTCAGACGATGACATCTAAGGATGATAACACCTAGATGGAGGGGTTGTCTCCATCCAAATTATTATTTTCTATGATTTTAAGGATTGGTTTTAAATACTTTGTAGCGAATACAATGGTTTTAATCATGAATTATTATTTGGATTATTATATGGTTGTGATGTGATGTTTGTTTCTTTTATTTTTCTTTCCTACCTATCTTTTTATTACATGTATGGTGTGTTACATATGAAACCAAAAATTCATGTCAAACATTTTATGCTGTGATTCTAAGAAATGGCAGGAAGAAACGCTGGACACGGTCGCGGTTACATCAACTTGACTGCAGCAGAACTCCAAACCCTGTTGAATGACCATGCGGCGGCAGCTCTAGCTGCACATGTTCAGAATCAAGCAGGAGGTCCAACTGGAACGTGTACTTTCAAGAACTACCTGGATTGCAAGCCCAATTCGTTTAAGGGCACTGAGGGAGCCATAGGCTTCCTGCATTGGGCTGAGAAGGCAGAGTCAGCTTTTGAGATGTGTAACTGTCCACCTGCCAGTTAGGGTCAAATTTGCTGCTGGAACACTGGAAGATTCTGCTCTCACTTGGTGGAATTCAAATGTGCAAATTCTTGTATTGGAATTGGCAAACGCTATGAACTGGGAAGAGTTCAAGAACATGATGCGGGAAGAGTATTGTCCTAGAGAGGAGATCGCAAAGTTGGAGTTTGAGTTTTGGTCTTTGAAAATGGTGGGTTCCGAGATTGAAGCCTACACCACTCGTTCTCACGAGCTAGCAGTAATGTGTCCACAGATGGTAGACCCGCCAAGTAAGAGGATCGAGATGTACATCGATGGGTTGGTACCACCGCAAATTCAGGGTATGGTGACGTCTTCTAAACAGGCTACAATTCAACAAGCGATCCGGTTAGCCCACAAACTGACGGATCAGGCAGTGACCCAAGGTGCGTTACCACATAGAGGTTCAACTTATAAAACCCGCGACAACTCGAGCAATGACAACAGTAACAACAACCCGAGCAATGGAAAGAGAAAATTTGACAACACCAGGTTCTCATCCTCGAACCTCCCACAGCAACAACACTACCGTAAGCCCGAACTCACTCGGAGCTTCAATAATCAGGGTCTCAACAATAGCAATAGCGGTGGCGGACAGGGTTCGAGCGGCTATGCTGGGAAACACCCGAAATGCAACAGGTGCAACTATCACCATGCTGGCCCGTGCGACCGTGTCAAGTGTCTGAGATGCGGAAAAATGGGTCATCAGGCCAAGGATTGTAGGGGAGACCTAGCGGCAAAGGGTGCTCCTAAACCACCTATGACGACTAAAGGGTGTTTCGAGTGTGGTCAAGAGGGTCATTTCAGGAATGATTGCCCCAAGCTAAAGCAGAACGAGAACAATGGAGGCAGCAGCAGTGGCAGAAGCAATGGTAAAGGTAGAGCCTTCGTCATTGGGTCGGGCCAAGCCCGCAGCGACCGTATGTGGTGACCGGTAAGTTTCCTGTGAACGACTATTTTGCTTCTGTTTTGTTTGACACTGGAGTTGATAGGAGTTTTGTATCGAAATCCTTTAGTAAACTCTTAGACTTAATTCCAACCCCGTTAGATGCTAAGTTTCCTGTTGAATTAGCTGGCGGCAAGTCTATAGAAACAACTCACGTACTTGCGGGATGTAAGTTGAAACTGTCAGGTCATACTTTTGATATCGACCTTATACCTTTTACGCTTGGTAGTTTCGATGTCGTTGTCGGCATGGACTGGCTATCCGAGAACCGAGCGGAGATTATATGCCACGACAAGATAGTCCACATCACTACCCCTTCCGGCGAGATCATTTCGATCCAGGGCGAGAAAGCGGCATGACCACCAGCGTCATCACCCTCATGAAGGCGCAGAAATATCTACGAAAGGGTCATCCGGCAATTTTAGCCCATATTGTCAAGAAACCCGCGGAGGAGAAGCGAATCGAAGACATAACGATTGTGCGAGATTTTCCGGAAGTCTTCCCGGAGGATTTGCCTGGACTCCCACCTATTCGGCAAGTCGAATTCCAAATCGAATTGACCCCCGGTGCGGCACCCATAGCACGAGCCCCGTATCGGCTCGCACCGGCAGAACTTCAGGAGTTGTCCACTCAATTGCAAGATTTGTTGGATAAAGGTTTTATCCGACCTAGCTCATCACAATGGGGAGCCCCTGTCTTATTTGTTCGAAAGAAGGATGGGACTTTCCGCATGTGCATCGACTACCGAGAGCTGAACAAGGTGACGATCAAGAACCGTTATCCCTTACCCCGAATTGATGATCAGTTCGACCAGCTGCAAGGATCGAGTTACTACTCGAAGATCGATCTGAGATCTGGTTACCATCAATTAAGAGTGCGCGAAGAAGACATTTCAAAGACGGCTTTCAGAACTCGGTACGGTCACTACGAGTTTTCGGTTATGCCTTTTAGCTTAACCAACGCACCAGCCGTATTTATGGATCTCATGAATCGAGTATGCAAGGCGTACCTCGACAAGTTTGTGATTGTTTTTATTGATGATATCCTCGTCTACTCCAAGGACAAGACCGACCATGAGGAATATTTGAGGTTATTCTGGAACTACTAAAGAAGGAACAACTGTACGCAAAACTCTCGAAATGCGAATTTTGGCTTCGCGAGGTTCACTTTTTAGGACATGTGATCAATGCGAATGGTATCCATGTCGATCCCGGCAAAGTAGAGACCATCAAAAATTGGGAAGCACCTAAGACACCGACTGAGGTGCGACAATTCCTAGGACTGGCCGGCTACTACCGGCATTTTATCGAGGGATTTTCAAAGATTGCTCAACCCCTCACCGCTTTGACTCACAAGGGAACTAAGTACAATTGGTGTGACGCGCAAGAATCCGCTTTTCAACTGTTGAAAACCAAACTCTGTAGCGCCCCTATTCTAGCCCTTCCCGAGGGAACGGTGAATTTTGAGGTGCATTGTGACGCATCGATACAAGGTCTCGGTTGCGTGCTGATGCAACTCGAGAAGGTTATAGCCTATGCCTCTCGACAACTACGGATTCACGAGAAGAATTACACGACCCATGACTTGGAACTCGGAGGTGTGGTGCTTGCTCTTAAGATATGGAGGCATTACTTGTACGGTACCAAGTTTACCATTTACACCGACCACAAGAGTCTCCAACATATCTACGATCAGAAGGAGCTGAACATGCGACAGCGTCGTTGGGTCGAGCTGCTTAAGGATTATGATTGTGCCATCAAGTACCACCCTGGCAAGGCCAATGTAGTGGCCGATGCTCTCAGCAGAAAAGAAACCGATAAATCCAGACGAGTTCGAGCATTACAACTCACGATCCATGCCAACTTACCCGATCAGATTCGCGATGCGCAACTCGAAGCCTTGAAAGATGATAATCTCCCATCAGAACTCATGCGGGGCATGAACAAGCAACTTGAAACCAAATCGGACGGGGTCCAATATTTCGAAAACCGGATTTGGGTTCCACGGTACGGAGAGTTGAGAACTCTAGTGATGGACGAAGCGCATAAGTCCCGATATTCCATCCACCCCGGCTCGGATAAAATGTACCATGACTTAAAGGCACTTTACTGGTGGCCAAACATGAAAGCCGACATTGCCACCTACGTGAGCAAATGCTTGACTTGTGCAAGAGTCAAAATAGAATATCAGAAACCATCTGGCCTACTACAGCAACCGGAACTTCCTACGTGGAAATGGGAACACATTTCAATGGATTTTATCACGGGATTACCCAAAACACCGACGGGATGCGATACCATCTGGGTGATCGTTGACCGGTTGACCAAGTCTGCACACTTCTTAGCAATCAAAGAATCGGACAAAATGGAAAGACTGACTCGCACCTACATGAAGGAAGTAGTGTCTAGACACGGAGTGCCTGTCTCAATCATTTTTTATCGAGATTCCCGTTTCACTTCGCACTTTTGGAAGTCACTACAAAGCGCACTAGGCACCCGCCTTGATATGAGCACAACATACCTTCCTCAGACGGATGGGCAAAGTGAGCGCACCATTCAGACCTTGGAGGACATGTTACGTGCATGCATGTTGGATTTCGGAAAAAGTTGGGAACCTCACTTACCTTTGGTAGAGTTTTCGTATAATAACAGCTACCACGCAAGCATTAAAGCAGCGCCGTTTGAAGTGTTGTACGGACGGAAGTGTCGATCACCTCTCTGCTGGGCAGAGGTGGGTGATAGCCAAATCACTGGTCCAGAACTAGTACTTGAAACCTCTGAAAAGATTTTTCAAATCCGCAACCGTATGGCAGCAGCACGAGATCGCCAAAAGAGTTACGCCGACAAGCGCCGAAAGCCTCTTGAATTTCAAGTGAACGACCAAGTATTACTCAAAGTCTCACCTTGGAAAGGTGTGGTTCGCTTCGGAAAGCGAAACAAACTCAACCCACGATACGTTGGTCCATACCGGATAACTGAGCGCATTGGTCCGGTGGTGTACCGACTGGATCTACCAACGGAACTCAGTAGTGTACACAATGTATTTCAGGTATCCAATTTGAAGAAATGCCTATCCGATGAAACCCAAGCAGTCCCTTTGGACGAATTGCAAGTTGATAAACAACTACGCTTCATCGAAGAACCAATCGAAGTTTTGGATTGGGAAACCAAAACGCTCAAGCACAGCAAAATTCCAGTCGTTAAGGTTCGATGGAACTCGAGACGTGGACCGGAGTTCACGTGGGAACGCGAGGATCAAATGATGAAAAAGTATCCTCACCTTTTTGAAGGGTTGACCAAACACCGAAAACCACGAAACCCGTCGAGTCGTCAGAAATCACCAGAGGTATGAATTAAATTTTGGGATGAAATTTCTTTCTACTAGGGGATGATATGACAAACTGAAAATTTTTCTTACTTTTCAGACACTCATCGCGACTTGACTCAAATTTTCGGGACGAAAATTCTTTAACATGGGAATGCTGTGACACTCTTCAATTTCAGGTTAACTCCGTCAATTCAAACTTAAGATCACTTGATCTATAACGCACATCTCATTACATTTAAACTAGGGTTTAAATGACGCTTGACAATTACTACATGTGTAGTCTTTCGGGATTGCACCGAAACGCAAACGAGTTGACGCAAACCATTGGTGAATAAACGAAAAGCATCCAAACAATAATTATGTGATAATTATGTGTTAAGCTTATGTGTTATTTGATAATATCATTTAAAACACTAACTCAAGATGCAAACAAGTTACTTTAGGCTAGAAAAGTAATATTTAAAAGTTGAGGGACCATTGTGTAGCATGTTATTATTTAATAATAACAAAACCCTAACTCTCTTTCTCCGTCTCTAATCCCGATCGCCCCCCCCCTCCCCTTGCTCCCTTGGCTGCCGCCAACATACACACACATACATACAAGATTTTTCAAGTTTGGTTGAAGATTAAGGTGCTAGGAAGGTATAAACAACTATTCTATGTATTCTTTATGTTTAATTTTGATTTTGAATGGGTTAATCTAAAACCCTAAGTCACGAAATTGATAAGTAAGATGAACTAGGGTTGATTTATGCTAGATGGTGATTAATTATGCTTTGGTTATTGATTTTGATGATCACATGTGATTTTGAACGGTGAAAGAATATTAAATCATTGATTATTTGTAAACCCTAGAGGGTTACTACTGATTTTTATGGTTAATGATGTTTATTTCATGTTGGAGTTATGTCGTATGCTTAGGATGCATGTTAGACGATTGTTTGTGCTTGCTGAGTTTTGACAGCAGAGATTGTTAAACTTGAACGACATGTAACTTGTTAAATATAAAAGCAAACTGAGCTATTTACGAGTCTAAAAGGTAGTACTCTGAGTCTAGTTTCTAGAAAATCCAACCACGCCTAATTTGGAGGTGTTTTGGTTGTTCAAACGATTTAAATGTGATTAAAGGTCAAAACTGGTACTGGACAGATTGTAAGTTATGTTTAGACAACTGTAACTAAATGTTAATGTAGAAATTGGTCGAGGTTGTTAACACTACAAGGTGCTATGTTGAGTCTAGTTTCTATAAAGTCCAAGTTTGTAATTTTTGGACGAGAAAAGGTTAACTTTTATTATTTTACAAAACTGAAGTGCAATTCTGAATTGTGAGACCTGCTGTTAGGTTGTTTTGTAATTATCATATCTCATGAACTACAAGACCAAATGGGTTGGTTCCACTTCTGGACGTTAACTTGTTGAGTTAAGAACCTAACCCAATTGGTCTTGCATTAGTTGGATTTTTCATTTAACGGAAATAACAAATAACATTCTGTTGCGCATGAGTTTGACTGCTGTGAGTATGCTGTAATGTTTTGATCATTGTGAGAAATCTATGTGGAATAAAAATACAATAAAATATGTTCTGGAAACCTAACTCATGTATGCTTTTGTGACGATTTTTGGTGAATTAATTGAGATGCTATGATCTGTTGAATAGAGTAATCTTTCAAGTAGAATTCTGTCTTGATGAAACTAGCTGCTGAACTTTGTGAAAATACATGAAACGTGCTAATTGCAAGATAATTGTTATGTTTTGACCAAATTGCCCTTGCGGGGAATAATTGCTAGAAATGTACACTATTAATACTTGACACGTAAACAGTTGTTCGCACATGTAACGTATCACAAATGCGTTTGTTGAGACACACACAATTCACAAACGAAACACGAAACGTATCTTGTGCATAGATATTATGTGCCGAGTCTAGAGACTCGATAATAGTTCCAACACTTAGAAAATGTCCTAGTTGTTTTAGAACGCTAGTGAGGGTTTTCTGTGACGCGCATCACTTGGGTGACTTGTTTTTGGAATTCTTCGCAAACAGTGAGTTTCACGTTCCCCTTTTAACTCTTTTAAACGCTTTTCACTTGGGGGAGAATACATACTCCGAAACGCTTTTAGATTTTGTTATTTATTATATATCACTTGTAAAGGCTAAGTGGCAAACGAAACAACTGAAGTCCTTCACACATCGAACCGTTTAGTATTGGATAATAGCAAGTCACTGTTGAGTAGTACTACTGGGTTTGACAAACCCCACCTAACGCTAAGCTCGACTGGAGGTCGAGTGGGTGTAATTTTGGCTAACACATTACCATGGTCGGGATAGACCTGGTGGCAAGGCACATGATAAACAGTCAGCTTCGGTGTCGAACACTTAGTAATACTTGCTTTATAGGCTAGCTACCTATAGATATATAATTGATTTAACACTATCTGGTAACGCAAAACGCAAAACGCAAACGCAAACGCAAACGCTTTATTTTTTATAAACTTGTGAACTCACCAACCCCGTGTTAACACTTTTAGTATGTTATTCTCAGGTAGCCGAGGCGGGCGCGCGGTATAGGATCATGCATTACTTTGAAAGCTTTTGTTTATGCAAACTTGTTTTAAATTGTTATTATTAATTGGGTTTTTAAGTCGTCCTGCGTGACGCAACACTTGGCTTATGGTTTTACGCTTCCGCACTTATTTACACTTAAACGTTTTCGTGGTTTGAAAACTTTATTTATGGTTTGATTATAACTAATGATTCCGATCCTGTTACTTCACACCCTCTGACGGTAAAACTCCGTTAGTGGATTTTGAGGGTGTGACAACATCCAACGCTCGATAATACTTCTCACACTTCTTACAAATAACTCACTTCTTATATATATATATATATATAGGGAAAAGTTAAAATAAAAACCCACCCCAGTTGCGAAAATCCCGGAAACTCTTTCTTAGCAATTGATTTGCTGTAATGGGTGGTTGAGATCAAATCCTTATCACTAGTACAATATTAATATTAAAAAAAAACAATTTATAAGTACAAAAGGGTAAAACCAACCTTTCAACCTCATCTACTTTATGTCTAATTAACTATACATGCAGACCAACTAACAAAATCATTCAAAATTTAAAAAATCTCACTAAAACATTACCTCACCTCTTCAACTTCTGGTGCTTCTAAAGAGAGAACAAGTTAACTTTCCGCGTTCCGATAGCCGTCGTCTACAAAATCGGTAAGTTTGATTCATTGATATACATTCTTCAAGTTACAAAATGTATGTCTGGGTTGACAAATAGTTGATATAAGAAACGATTTAAGTTTTAGGGTTTTAAAAATTTTGAGTCATCTTTTTGTTTAACAAAACGTAATTGATTTTGAAAGGTTTTCTACCCGATTTCAGTGTTAGGTATAAAAAAAATTGGGTTTTATTAAAGTTTAAGAAAACTTAGATGTGTTCTAAAGGTTTTTTTTTACCCGATCTTATTTTTTAGGTTGTCAAAAAATTGGGTTATCTTAAAGTTTAAAAAAACCTAATTGATTTTGAAATATTTTTAACCTTAACGGAAGGTTAACCAGACATAATATATGTTGTGTGGTTTAAATACTAAAATTTTAAACTAAGAAATATAGTAACAATATTTCGTCATGAAATGCAGTACTAAGATTATAAAGTTTAGGTTTAAAAAATATTAGGGATTTTTTATGGTTTAAGAAAAGTAAGATTATGTTTGAAGGTTTTTAATAAGTTAAATGATTAAAGTGTAGGAGAAGGTTAAAAATTGCTTAAGACGTAAAAACAACAACATACCATGTCTGTTGGGGATTTGTTTGCTTTTTTTTTTGTTGATTATAAATTGAGATCACTGAGTTAGTGATAAAAATTAGTTTTTGATTTTAGTGTATATTCTTGAATATTTTTTTGGATTAGTTGTAGAAAATGAAAGAAAGCACATCAAAGAAGAAGTACTTTGTAATCGACAAAAGGAGTCGAAGCATTTCCAAAAAGACAAGGAAGGAAATTGAAAACATCTTGAGTAACCCAATCTATGTTTAAAGCTCAAAGAAGAAAGAATGTGGCACCGCTGAGATTGAACAAAAAGGTATTCAAAACTTTAAGGGTACAATAAATGAGTTTTTTGTTTTTGGAATTTAAAGTTTAGCTAAGTGATAGTTTAACTTTGGTTTTTTATAATAATTGAGGGACTTTGAAAAGGGGATTTTGGAACACAGTTCGAAATCCGATTTTTATTGAATCAACCGATAAGAAAAAGAGTCAAAAGAAGGTGCAGAAACAAAAGCAACGGGAAGAAGATTCTGAATCAGGTAGAAATATATATTATGAATAAATCTTTAAATTATATGAAATGTTATAGTCAATAAAATATGGAGTATTGGTTTGATGGATTGTGTTTGAAGCATATTTAGCAGAAAGTGAAGAAGAGCGATCCGAAGAAATAAATGAACCAAGAAGCACTACTAAGCGAGGGGGAAAATGAAGCTGCACAAAAACATGCTTTAAGGTAAAATTTAAAGTTTGGTGGTAGTATTAAATGTTTTAAATAATGGTATAGTAAATTGATGAGGATGAAATTTAAGTTGTTTGAACAAAATAAAGTAATAACATATGTTATTTATTAAGTAAAACATACATTATTGTTTAAGAGGATTTTTGTTTAACAAAGGCTATCAGTTTGAACAAAAAGTTTGAGGGTATAAAACAAAAAGAATAATAAAAAGGTTAACAAAGATAATCAGAAAAAACAAATAAAGATGAGTTCAATAAACAACATTAAATTTAAAAAGGAGGGAAAAATGTTAACAAAGACAGTCAATAATAACTGACAAGTAGAATTCGATAAATATATATTAAGTGATTAAAAATATCGTAACAGTGTCATAAGTTTTAATTGAATCCAATTAAATTTTGTTAGGATACATTTGATACTAATTTATTGATAATTTAAACAACAGATTCAGACAGTCAGTAGATTGACATTAAGAGGAAACGCAAGGCGGGGAAGAGAAAACAAACAGGTAACTAGTAGCATGTGAAGTTTAACATATCTTTGTAAAGATGTTTTAGAAATTAAAATAAAAATAATGAACTTGTTAATACTAACAGGGTATGAGGCAATAGATTCTCAGGGTGAATACTCAGACGGGGAGGACACAGGTATATATTGCTAGCTATAAAAGAATAAAAAAGTTTGTGAAGTGTAGACCAATTTTTGTTAAGAAGAACTAAATTTAATTACAAAATAGGTGAGAGGGTCCAGTGGTTAAGGAAAAAGTTTTGTGGGAAACTAACAAGAGAGTGTAAAAAGATAAGGCAGAAACGTCAGACGAAGAAAAGAAGGAAAGGTGGCACGATATAAAGACTAGGTCATTGCTGTCTCAGTTATGCATGTGCATAAAGGAATTAAGAAAGAATCAAAGGAAAGGACTAAAGAAAATGAGTTTTGAGATGATGCTAAACTTTAATATTGACGCGATACCGTCCAAGTTAGCACATTTCGTTGTTGACAGGTTCAATCCAGATAAAATGACCATTGAGGTTGAGTCGGGTAGTATTAAAGTAACAAAGAAGTCAATAAAGAGGTTGTTTGGCATACCATGTGAGGGTGAAAAAATTGAGAATCTCAAGTATTATGATGAATGTCACAACAATATGGCAGAATAGAGAGACAGATATCCAGGACTACATGTTGCCCCAACAGAAATTGTGGCAAAAATTATTACAGTTTATATTATACATTACTACAATATCTTTTTGAATATCTGTTTTTTCATCCTCTTTTACTGTTTGAGGCGAATGACTCCCCACATCATCACTTTTTCTTTGTAGTAATGTATAAATATAAACTGTAATAACTTTTGCCACAATTTCTGTTGGGCAACATGTAGTCCTGGATATCCGTCTCTCCATTCTGCCACACTGTTGTGACATTGATCATAATACTTAAGATTCTCAATTTTTTCACCTTCACATGGTATGCCAAACAACCTCTTTATTGACTTCTTTGTTACTTTAATACTACCCGACTCAACCTCAATGGTCATTTTATCTGGATTGAACCTGTCAACAACGAAATGTGCTAACTTGGCCAGTATCCCGTCAATATTAAAGTTTAGCATCCTCCCAAAACTCATTTTCTTTAGTCATTTCCTTGATTCTTTCTTAATTCCTTTATGCACATGCATAACTAAGACGGCGATGACCTAGTCCTTATACCGTGCCACATTTCCTTCTTTTCTTCGTCTGACATTTCTGCCTTATCTTTTTTACACTCTCTTGTTACTTTCCCCAAAAACGTTTTCCTTGACCACTAGACCCTCTCACCTGTTTTGTAATTAAATTTAGTTCTTCTTAACAAAAATTGGTCTACACTTCACAAACTTTTTGATAGTTAACAATATATACCTGTGTCCTCCCCGTCTGAGTATTCACCCTGAGAATCTATTGCCTCATACCCTGTTAGTATTAACAAGTTCATTATTTTTATTTTAATTTCTAAAACATCTTTACAAAGATATGTTAAACTTCACATGCTACTAGTTACCTGTTTGTTTTCTCTTCCCCGCCTTGCGTTTCCTCTTTATGTCAATCTACTGACTGTCTGAATCTGTTGTTTAAATTATCAATAAATTAGTATCAAATGTATCCTAACAAAATTTAATTGGATTCAATTAAAACTTATGACACTGTTACGATATTTTTAATCACTTAATATATATTTATCGAATTCTACTTGTCAGTTATTATTGACTGTCTTTGTTAACATTTTTCCCTCCTTTTTAAATTTAATGTTGTTTATTGAACTCATCTTTATTTGTTTTTTCTGATTATCTTTGTTAACCTTTTTATTATTCTTTTTGTTTTATACCCTCAAACTTTTTGTTCAAACTGATAGCCTTTGTTAAACAAAAATCCTCTTAAACAATAACGTATGTTTTACTTAATAAATAACATATGTTATTACTTTATTTTTTAAAACAATTTAAATTTTATTCTCATCAATTTACAATACCATTATTTAAAACATTTAATACTACCACCAAACTTTAAATTTTACCTAAAAGCTTGTTTTTGTGCAACTTCATTCCCCCCCCCCCCCCCCCTCGCTTAGTAGTGCTTCTTGGTTCATTTATTTCTTCGGATCGCTCTTCTTCACTTTCTGCTAAATCTGCTTCAAACACAATCCATCAAACCAACACTCCATATTCACAGTACGTGGATTCCTATTTAAGTTGATCGTTTGACTCAAGATCTCGCTTATGCATATGCTTGGTTTTAAGTTGTGCTGCATCTTTAGCTATTGAATCTCTAAGGTCGATTCTCACATCCTGTAATCCACTTTTATAAATACAAAAGATAACAAAAAAATTGATTTTAAATATTTAAATTTAGAACTTATATTTAAAAAATTTGATCCCCCGTTCATAGAGGGATACAAAAGCAAATTCAAGTTCACTGTCTTTTAAATCAAATTCTATTCAAATATTAAAGTTTATAAAGTTTGTTTTTTTTTTTTTTGTTAAATTAAAATGCACCTGTTTATTTAACATTATATAATGAAAATTGATTAAACAAATTATTTTACCAATGAGGGAACTTCAAATATGTAAACTTATTCAGTTCCAAATTGGTCTCAACCCGACCCAAACCTGTCCGGATAGAGTTGGACTTCATTGTCTGTAAACTGGTTCTCAACCCGATCCGGTTTCGGAAACTGGTTTTGACCATATGGTGACCAAACAGGACCGATTTCTAATCCAAACCAGTTTGGGATTAAAACCAACTTGTACATGTCTAATGTTACCTACTAGTTGAATACTTTGTAATACAAAGTGTTTGATACGATTACAAAGGTTATACTACTTCAGTAATAATCTAACATGTTAATAAAATCTACTTTTTCAGCATTAGCTAAGGCAACATGCTCATCTTTTCTTTCACACAAAGCAGCCAAAGCCACAAACACTTTCGGCCTAGCGGGATCAATGGTCAACAAACATGCACTAACTTGTTTACCTTTAACGAATCAGATTTCAGCCTTAAGAGCATAAGCATATTCATCCATACATGTGATCACACAAGGATCAATTGATCGAAAGGTGGGTTCAAATTATAAACACTAAATATCTAGAACAATTCTATTCACTCTAGTCTTGCATACATATATGCATCTAAAAATACATTATTTACTTATTCAATAATACTTTTAGCGTATCATCCTTGCATAGAATAAAAATAAAGCAACAAATTTAGTAAAAATACTTACCAAGTTCCATAAAGCCGATCAGCAATGATTTTCGCTTGAGCTGGCACAAGACCTGACATATGCAGCGACTTGAATGTATTACCTAAAAACATTAATATGGAGCTATTCAAAACCACATCTTTGTCTTCATATGTTCAATGTATAAATCTTAATAAGAATTTCAGAACCAAACGTTTGTCTTCAATCAAAGGGTAGGATGTTGGATCAATGTTTATGCCAAGATTGTCATTTGACTCCCTCCATAAAGTTCTCACATGAAGGGCATATGGCAGCAAAGGTGTGGTTCATTTTCCAACCTATCACTGTACAAAATACCACCTTAATTAAAAAAAATAGTCAGAAAATGATATATATATATATATATATATATATATATATATATATATGTGTGTGTGTATATATATACTAGCCAGTTACCCGCGCGATGCAGCGGTGTATATGCAAACGTAATTGGTGTTAGTATGTTTGTAACCTCGCAATGGTACGTGCGTAACCCGACGGTGGTATGCATTTAACGTGGCATCGGACGTGTAGCCGGTGCCAGTAAGCGCATCACATAACGTCTATACGTGAGCAACTCGGTATGTTATCCACATAACCGATGCTTAAACGCGCGTAACTGGTGGCGACAAGCAAGAAGCAAAGATGAAATGCATAGTAATTTCAAATAAACTATTTTTTAACCCAATCCGTATTGACGGACCAGTTCCGACCCGAATTCCATTTTGATATAAACCCTTTCGATCTAAACTCACCCCAACATGAACTAAATGAACCCTTTTTGTATTAACATGTTCCAATCTAACTCGTTCCAACACCATTAGCCGAACTTGTCCGACCAGTTGTCGGTAATAAATGGTAATCACGTAACATGTTAGTTTTTTAAAAATTAATAAACTATAGCAATACCATACTCAAATTAAAGAGAATAAAATGCTCGTTTTTATGATGTAGTTTTTTAGAAAAAATATTAAAGAGTTAAAAAGTTATGGTCGTTAAAGAGTCGTGTGGGTAGTTGGTTTAGAATTAGGGGAAATGTTTAACTATTTAATAAATTAACAAAACTTGATTGAAGTTTAAGGATCATTATTGTAACTTATTTTTGAATGAGCAAAGACTAATTTGCCCCTACATTTTTAAAATTTTATGCATCATTATTTATATAACATGTAATAATGTAATAAAAGTGGTACCTCTTAAAATTTAAGAGGTCCCTAACTCCTATATTATATATATATCTAGTCAACAATCGTATGCAGAGCTTTTTGTAGTAACACTTGTTTCGTTCTGCTTTCAACTTACTGTTTCTCTAATTTAAGTAATATATGTTGTGATAATGTTGTTTTTTCTATCAAAACAAACAGAACATAAATGAATTTACCGCTAATCAAAATCATAAAAATTCACAGGAAATATGTGAATCATAAGTATGAAGATATTGATAAATGGATGCTAACCAGGTTCATGGATGAAGCTACTAAGTGCAAGCATTAAAATAGTTTTTTCTTCTGTATATTTTGTAGACTTAAAGATTTGACACAAATTGTTTAAGCAATCAAACTCGCGCTAGAACCCGATTTCAGGATGATGAGTCAGCATGCCTAGAAGCCATGTTGCAGAAAAAAACACCCAAAACATTCATCGGAGCTGTGTAATATGTCTTCCAGAGTACTCTCAATCATAATTTAGACCTGAATTGAATACAAAAGGTGAACAGAATCAATAATTGCATGTTAATCACTAACCTAGAATCGATTATCGAGGGATCGAAGACGTACAAGAGAAAGAGGCTTCCGATAAATTTCATGTCATAATCGAGTTCCACCGGAATAATAATTTATTGATCACCACCCGGATTTAAGATGTTGAGTTGAACCAAATTGTAACCGATAGCTAGATGATGAACGGGAGTTGGGCATTTAATATGAAATTAATGCCCTAAATTCTCATTCATTGGCTGTTTCAGTGTAGTATTGATGGCAACTGATTGTTAAAAGTCGCCGGAAGTTCACTTATAACATTGCGTGTTTGCGCTGGAACATTAATCCCCATTTAATTTAGCGGCGTCCCCCCCGTAAGCGTCTTAAACGTGTCAAATGACCATATTGTCCATCCAATATGTTTTATAAGTAATATAGATATAGATATTATTTACTATTTATATTTAGTATAAATAATAAATCACGTTAAGGATTCGTTATTACTGGTTAAACGAGTTAAGCGGATTTTATTGTTCGTTGTCCAAGATGTAACTCTTACGAGTCATAGCTCGGTCAGTCACGTTAACTTAATCGAACCGATCCATTATTTCCAACAAAACTATATTATGAGGATGGATAGATATATGGGGAATTGACTACTAGAAAAAGTTTTATAACGTCAAGTATTACTCAATTAGTGAAAAAAATAAATAAATTAGCGAGTTAGAATAAAAAAGTTTGTTGTAAATTAATTGATGTTAGTATGGAAGTAGATTTATGTTGTTACACTATAAGTAATTCATTTTTTTTCTTTTGTAATTAAATAATATTTTTTTCCATATTTTCATCATCTTTTACCTCCTATGCTTGCAATTACTTTAAGAAAATATTAAAAAATTATACTATATGAATAGTTGAAACTCAAATTTAAATTTCTCACATAACATTTTTATTCATCTATTCATAATAACGTTATAAAATATACAAAACCCATCTACCTATGTTACTAAAACAAAACATCTTTTTTGCATGTCCTTTAACAAAGTTATCCATCTAGGATGCAAAATATACAATTTCTATAAATAAAGACAGAATTATAAAAATTGTTATTTATCTTTTCATCAAATTTCAGTGGTTGTCCTTTATTTTTAAAATCAACATAATTTGTACTTTACGTTTCAAAATGTTACACCGTTTATCCTTTGGCCCTAACTCAGTTAAGTTATTTCATTGAGTCATGTCACGTGCAAGTCATGTGAGGGTAAACCAGTCTTTTCTCTACCCCTTCATCTTCCCCAACACAACCCCAAATCTGAAAACAATTAAACATACCCCTCTCTTCTTTCTCTCTCTACATCACCACCACACCGGACCACCACTACTATCTCCGGCAACCACGATGACCTTCAGTAACTGTCGTCATCGTCTCTGGTCCTCAGTCGCCGCCGGACAATTTAACCCTCGTCTACACACGTTTACAGTTAGAGAAACTGCTGGCAGCAATCTCCACCGCATGATTGGAGATGCAATCGTCAGAATGGAAAGTCGAACGGACTATTCTAAAGACCTCGTCGCTAGGGCATTCTTGGTGGGTTTTCGGTCAATCGGAGCTTTTAATTCCATTTTACCGGCCGCCATGGTTTACGGAAAAACCCCGACAGAATTCCTCCGTCAAAACTCAAAAATCGGAGCTTTCATTCCTCCGTCAATTTATATATGGTTTACGGCAAAACCCGTCGAAATTTCTTGGTGGGTTTATGGGCATTCTTGATTTTGAAAATGTCAAAAAAAGTTTAATTCATATATAAATTGAATTGCGCTTGATAGGTTCATATCAGAAACCAGAAGTCTTTTTTTTTTAAGTTGATATTTGGATGCAGATGATGAATTAATTTTGAATGGATTATTGAATGCATTTGTGATGAATTAACTAATGCAGTGGGTTGAATTTTAAAACTGAAGTACTATTTTGTAAAGAAATCATACAAGTTATTAATTTTAATTATTATAATATTTTGTTGGTTAATCTTAGTTGTTCTTTTTTAAAATATTTTTTAAACCAATAGGTAAAATGACGAATTTGCCCTCATGTGTCTTGTACATGACCAAAGTTAACGAGGAAAACTAACTAGGTTAGGGCCAAAGGACAAACGGTGTAACCTTTTGAAACGTAAAGTACAAATTTTGTTAATTTTAAAGATAAATGACAACCATTAAATTTGGTACAAAGATAAATGACAATTTCTGTAATTCTATAATAAATACATTAGTCACCTAATAATCAATTTAATTTTAGATATTAACGTCTAAGTTGAAGAAGCTTTCAAAATAAATGGTTATAATCACCATTTATTGAGTAATAAAGGCAATTAATTATCTTCATTGTTATTTTTTAGAATTTGAGACTTTGTTATTTTTTATTAATTATTTTTTTTTGGATTTTGGGAAATAATTTATGAACATTTGGACCGAATGTATGGGTGTTTAGATTGAAATGGTGGTTTAAGTCACGAGGTTTGGATTTTTTGTTGCTTTATTAAACGTTTTAATAAAAATTACAATTGTTACATCTCATTGTTATATTCACATTTGTAGCATTCTTTATGTTGTGTTTTATGATCTCAATAAAAATAGTTTTTATAACACACGACTTATGTTACAACATCTACATGTTTACGCTTCATGGTTTGTAACATACGATTTCAGGAGATGATGAAGTTTTAATTAATATGTCTTTTTGGTTTCATGATATAAGTTAGAAATGTGTGATATAAGTTAGAAATATGTTTTAAATTGTCATTTTTCTTTGTTTGTCTTTGTATGCTGGATTCTTTTAGTTAAAACAACAATGTGATACCTTATATTAATAATGTTAGATTATCTTATGTTTACAATTCATTAAAATGCATAGCACATAATGTTGGTACACATTTTGTGCGTCTCGATCTTTGATTAACGTATTTGGTCATTGTATAAAGTATAAAGGTATTTTGGTAATTGTATAAAGTACATTCGTTAATGAATGACACATTCGTTAAAGTTGCTAATAATGAATGTGTCCCCACGTGTTTATTCGTGTCCATTCATTAGGCTTGTTAACGAACGTGGACTACGAATGTGCTTATTCGTTAGGATCAAGTATAGGTGTTAATGTATGATAACGAATAACGCTCATTCGTTATGACTTGTATAACGAATGAGGTCATCGTCTATAAATACATGTAATGTATTAAGTAAATTATCAGTTCTTATTATTTAATTGTAATAAGAGAGATTTTGGAAGTCGGTTTTTATTCTGACATAACCATTTTTTTTATCTTTATAAGGCTATGTGTAATGTATGGGCTACAAATTGGGACGAATTGCGACATGTGGAGCCCAACCATCAAAGTAAATTTTTGTTCTTAGGGTGTAACGGTGTTGTAGCTCCTCGCTGTTACGCCAAAATTTTTATTATTTTCTTTTTATAAATAAACTAAACAAATAAAAACCCATTAAATTAAATAATTAAATAAAAATACACTATAAATAAAAAAGAAATAAAAAATGCATAACAAAAAACAACTAATTTCTATAATATTCATGCATTTTTTCAACTCATCGTCGTTGCAATAATGCGGTCTCGTCGAGTAACCCGATCGCTTTGAGATATTCGTAGTCTTTATTATGATGGTTGCGAGTTCCACGTTATGGGCTTCGAAACGACCGAACACCTCGTTTAGATGTTCGACTTCTTCATTGGCCTCTGTATTGAATATTGATGACGACGAACCCTCCCCTTTTTTGTATTCTTTTTCTTGCTCTCCCGCGGGGTCGAGCCAACTCATGTACTTCATCATCGTCTTCATCTAAATTAACCGTGTCATGTGCGTCAACGAGGTTGAGGTTACGAGCATCAGATGGTGTTTTTGGTGTGCTCGGATTTGTCGACGACGATGTCCTCGACTTTTTGAAGCTCGGGATGATGCGTCGGCTCGTCGAGCGACCGAAACGGTGGGTGCCCTAGTCCATTTCGGGCAAACCTTGAGTTTTTCCCAACAACTTAAATGCTTAAACGCTTTCCCGATCCGCCCTTCGGCTTGCTCTTGATTTTGAAAGTCGCTTAACGCTCGAGATTGGATGTCGGTGTCGTTTTGCCCGCTACGCTAACCGCGATAGCGCAAGCGGTTATATATCCCGGAAAATTTTGGGGTTCGGAATTAACGAACTTCCAATGAGCTTGATTTGCTTCTTTACCACGTTAATCTTCCGGTTTACCCGTTAGCACGAGGCAAACTTCAAATACTTTCCTCCAAAATATTCCAACGGCTTGAAAGTTAGCTACAAATTAAAATTATTTTTCGCAATTAATATAAATTAAAAAAAACTAAATAAAGTTATATAAATACTTAATATTAAAAAACTTATCAACGTCGGGATCCTCCGAAATGGCGATCCAAGCTTTGTGAGGGCTATTTTCTCATCCTCTGTCCAATGCTTGTATGGATCACGCGGTGCCATCGGTTCCCTTGTTGTTTTTTTTGTGTGTTTACGGGTCGTCCTTTAGCTTGAACTGGAGGCCCTTGTCATTTGAGTTTCCGGCACCGGTTGGCTAGACCTGAACGCCGGCATGAGGTTTTGTGGCCTGAGGAAACTGGCATACATGTTTAAGTTCAGGTCGGAAAACGATACGGATAGCTTAAGTTCGGTTGATTTATGGTGTTCGGGAACCATTGAATGTTTACGCTCGGTTGGTTCGGTTGGTTTTGTGAACCATGATATTGACCGAAAGAAAGGAATGGTTGGTTCGGGTTGTTTTTAGGATCCATTCTTGTATGTTTTTTTATTGAATAATTGGTTAATGGTTTGTATGAAATGGAGATGAAGTTGGAGGAGACACTACAAGAAATTTGAGCTTTAGCGGCGACAAAAGTTGCCGTTATAACCTAAAATTCGTCGCTACTTACTTTTGGCGTCGCCATGTCGCCGCTATTGAGTCTCCACTAGTTCCTCGTTGCTAATGAACATTGTCGCCGCTATTAATGTCGCCGCTAAAAGTAAAAGTCGTCGCTATTGAGTCGCCACTAATACTTTTCCGGCTAACTCCGGCAAAGAAATAGCGGCGGAAAGTCGTCGCTAATGTGGTGAATGTCGCCGCTAAAGGTCACTGACCCGTATAAAAAAATTTGTTTTCCCACATCTTCAGATTTTCCAAAATACATAAAAATACAACAAATGTATGCAAACTTTCCCAAATACATAAAAATACAGAAACGTCAATACGGAGCTTTACAAAATCATGTTGAGAAATCAAACTAGAAACAGAATGTTGAAGCAAATTATGACTTGTTGGGACCCTTACTAACAAAATGTTGAAGAAATCTATCTTGAAACAGAACACTGAGCATTCAGAAATCATGAGTCGCCTTGAGTTTACACATTCAATGCCAACTTCTATGAAACAAGTACTTTAGCCTCAAGAGTAGGCTCCCACAAGATTGTAGTTTCTACAACTAATCCAGCCACCGTATACGGGTCCATGTTTGATGCAGGACGCCTATCTTCCAAGTAACCTAAACGTTTTTAACATTAACCCAATTATTTAAAAATTGGTTGGTGTATTTTATTAATGTCTGAATAAATTTTAATGAAATAATTTTTTAATACCTTTGCTAGCCTTGTCAATGCCACCCCCCACGAGGATTTAGCAACCACACTTAGCTAGTCCTTGAAAGTTGACCAAATGCAAAAAAATATAAGTTCTTATCAGAATATATGTAAACTCAACTTTTTTTTTATATAAAGTTTATTAGAATATGTTTAATACATACCCATGAAAACTCATTGATGTTGGCAATTTCATGTTTTCCAGTCAATTTTCTCTCGTTTCCTACTCCATAAGCGCTGATGTGCTCTTTGTGGTGAAGTTAAAGGTTCAAAATCTCCTTTTTAATCGCCTCGAATCCACCATCTTCTCTAATGTTATGGTACTGCGAATTGATAAGAAATTATATATTTATGAAACAACAGATTTAAAAAAGCTGCATATAGTTATATATAAGAATACTGAACCTGAACAAATTTAGACTTTTAATCATAATTGATACCTATAGTTGACATCCTGAACCATTCCAGTCTCCTAGTCAAAACAAAAAAATAAGAATCTGTATAGTTAGATATAAGATTACTAAGAGTGAGTACAAATGACATATTCAACTCACTTTTACGGGCCTATGAAAACACATAAATAGCTAACTCAGTTACCTGGAGTGCATCAGGAACTCCATATACCAATCGAACACCAGCCTCTTCCAATGCCTCACGTGCATCTGCCTCCTGAACAATTTATCATTTTCCCACTATAACATAAAAATCACCAATAACTAAATAAAACACTAAAGATTATGTTAGGATATAAGGGCACTCTTGATGGTGGGGTCATAGCAACGATAGCCACAATGACTGTCAGGGTACATGAGGAAGATGCATCTGATGTATTGGAATATATTAAACGTTATAATAAATTGGCATATTAATTTATTTGTTAAATTAGTCTGTTTATTAACAAAATTGATCACAAAATATTTTGTAGTTAATTTACATTGCAAGCTGGTATTGTGAATTGGTACATTAATTAATTTACATCGTGACCACGTGTTCCTACCTCACCCACAACTAAAAGCTTTACAGAAGTTTTTAACGTGAAAAAATCAATAAGTAATTCTTAGAAACCACTCGATACTCGAACAAAAAATGATCAGAAAAATGTCAGTTCAATTTTGACTCGGTTTGTAAATTAGCCAAACGACTTAGTTCGGTTTGTAAACGAGTCAAACACAAACAAGGGTTTAGCTTGTGAACAGCCTACCAATAAAAAAGATCTAAATGTTATGAATATCTATTTTTGCAAGATCAAGATTTACCATCTAGATCTACCAAGCAAGTGGATGAGCTCTTTGTCAAACTTATTGATAATGTACTATACCTCATAACCATCAAATAGTTAATCTTGTCTAGAGAAAAAGTTAATCTTTTGTAGTATAAATACTAGCTCAATGTAAAGGAGAAAATGCACCTCATACATACACATTCATAAGTGATACATTTCACTACTTTCTCTCTTTGCCAAATTCTCTAAAGTTCTCAAGTCTTAGCACTAATCTTGTGTTAATTCTTGTTAAATTACAACACGTTATCAGCACGAGCCGCTTATATCCTAATCAAGAAAGGTAATAGGCACAAAGGTATCCACATAAGCATCATAAACACTTCTTTAATTATCTACATTAGAATAATACATTTACATATACTAAGTAATAACAATAATGTGTATAAACAATATTATTGAAATTTGATAACTATTCTAACTTTTCATTATGTATCAAAGTTTTTACTTTCATCGCAACTAACTTTTATTTATATATGCACACTAATTTTCATTTAGAAGTTAGATTTATTTATACTAACAGTTCTATTCTTATTATTGTGCATACTAATTATATATTAAACTTTATTTAATATCTTATTTATTATCTTACTTTAAAATAATTAATATTACACACACACACACATAGCCGTTATGTAACGGTTATAACGATAATATAACCGTTATTAAACGTGTATAAATTTACCCTATGAATTAACAATTTGAATCTTATTTCTTTCACCATAAACACTCTTTACCTCAAGCTTACTCAAGATAATTTTCAAGAAATGATCTATCCGGTTTTGGTGTTAACCATGTAACATCCTTAATTTTATAATATTAAATAAAGAAAAGTCATGTTGTGAGACGTGCGTTAATATTTAATTAAGATTAAATATTATAAAGAATATGGACTTGGATAATTAAAGATGGAATAAAGGATGAGATAGGCCTTAGGTCCATGGGCTTAAGAGAGTATAAATACTCCTTTAAACCTCCCTAAAACCCTAAATCCTACATTTCTCTCCATCTTATTCTCTACACACTCAAAACACACACATACACTTACATCCTTATGGAAGAGAGAGAGAGAGAGAGAGGTTCAAGAGCAAACCGAACTTGGAATCATGATAGATCTTTGATATACAAGCTAGATACAAGATAAAGGTAACCATAGCTTTAAAACGAATAAAGGGACGTTCTTGATCTTTAAAGTTTATGTTTTCATTAACGGTTAGCTATGAAACATAAACGTAGAGTAGATCGGGTATAAACGAAACATAAAGTAGCAAACTTGATGTTAAAATGAATTAACGAAATTTTGGTTATGAACGGCTCGTTTAAGAACCCTAGATCTAGTCTTAAACATCTTTAGCCATAAAGAACAAAGCTTTATGGTCACTCGGGTCGAGTTATGGCCGAAAGCGGTTAAGGAGATATTTATAAGTCCATGCTGAGCCATGACAAGTTGTTAGGGTTTAAACGGATAGAGATAACGATAATAAAGGACTGATGAGTGTATAATTCTTGTATTTAATTATTTTAGTTTATTAGTAAGAAAGTGAGTACTTTAACCATGTTTCTGAATTTCAGGTTATGGTGCATTAAAGATACATAATGGAAGTTTTAAATTGTAACTCCCCAAATTCTCGTAAACGTCGTTGTTCAGTGAGCGTATTAAAGTGGTTATACGAAACTATTAATGGAAATTACTTTGAGAACCAAATAAATATGAAAGGAAACATGAAATGAAGGGGTTATTATGAAAATGTGAAATTAATTCACTTTCTTGATTCTTGAAAATCACATCCACATGAGATGAAAGAAAAAAAAAAGAAAAGTAAGCGTTGAATTAATAATATATGCAATGGGTTTTTTTTGGCCGTGAACTTGGTTTTTTTTGGACCCACAAGATCAATATAGGTCACAAGGGAAATGACAGAAGGGGGCGTACGATATACGACAGTGGGGAGTTTTGGGTGGACGCACGGAACAGGAGAAGGCAGCATAGGTTTGCGTGTCACACAAATCAAGAAGCAATAACCATAATGACGCAAGACTAATCTCGTTGTAACATTCTCCGGGTGAACAGTTCGTTTGGGTTTAACACTTTTCTCAATTTTATTAATGTTTGGATTTGTTCTTGACATTGACAACGTTGTATGAACATATTGATGTGTTGGTTTATTTGAAATATTTACATGTGTTAGTAATCATTGCTTTACAACTTGTTCGGTTGATGACAAAACCTAGTAGCTTGTTGGGTGACATAGAGTAGGTTGATTCACACTAGTAAATAGGGTAATTGAATTATAAAAGATCCGATGACAAAAATCTATTTTTGATTACCACCTAAATTAACCGACTTTCCAACACCATGTCTATGTGGTGTTCAATTAACGAAACGAGTTTTGTGTGAAACCTAGAACCTGAAACCTGGAGGAGGTTGCATTTTCCATAAATTGTTTTAAAATCAATATTTCAATTTTTGCTTGACATCGTTTGTCCACTTTACCTAGTTAAATTTATATTACAAAAAAATCAAACAAATTTTGTAACACTGACCACATTCTCCTCGTAGATACGATACCCTACTTACTCTATCTATATAGTTTAATTGGGTTTTTGAATGACTAAAACGATGGTCATCAAAATGGCGCCGATGCCTGGGAGCTAGTGCGCTTAGTGTTGTGTTGCTTGTTTGATTAAAATTTTTTTTTAAAAAAACCAAAAATATTAAAAAAAATCCAAAAATATTTTACTTTTTATTTCGATTTGTTTTAGTTCGGTATTACACTTGGTATTGTTTGTCTTTGCTTGTGCTGGAAATTATTATAGCGTCGGCAGCATACGTGTAGTTCGGTTATGAGTTATTACAGTAATCAAAGTCCACTAGGTAGCCCATTATACCCACCATTCACACAAAAACAACAACTTTCAAACTTTGACCTGCCACATTCTCAAACCCAAACCCAAAACCAATATGAATATGATGAGTTCAATGAGTTTGTGCCTTTGGTGCCGCAATTTAATCAAAGAGGTCGAAATCTGGTCAAGTTGGGTGAGCAAAGGTATAATGGTGTTCAGCAGGACAATTATAGAGGACAAAAGGGCCATGATGAGTATATGAATGAAGTGTCTATGGCGAATCACAAATCCCAAGTTAGAGGAGTTGCCAGTCATTTTGTGCCTATAGTACCAAAGAATGCCCCACGGATCGCATCACCGCATCAAAATACAAGATCCTTTGAGAATCATGGAATAGGCAAACGGGTCAGCATGGGTTAGATGATAACACCATCAATGAAAACTTGGATACATTTATTGAGTTAATGATGGATATTCAAAAAGGCAACGAAATCAGAGATAAGGAAATCAAGGCATTGTCACAGTAGGTTGGACAGTTAACTGAAGAAGTGACAGTCATCAGAAGAGATCAAGGTAAGCTTTGTAGTGATACTCAGATATGCTCAGCTCACAAATCGTCTAACACAACGAGTTTCCACATAAATGAGGTAAGTATTCGTCCTCTTTCTGAGATTTCTATTGTTGAAACTCATTCACCACAATGTGTTGAGGGTGGGGTGAATGATATAACCGAGTCTAAGGGTGATAGTGAACATGATCTGGAAGTTAAAAGTTTTACAAAGTCTGAAAATGATTCAAATAACATGATTTCTAAAATTAGCAACTTGAATGTTAAAGTTCCATTTCCCTTAGCTTTAATCGCACCAAAAAATTTAAATAGACGGGATCCACCTAAGGGTGAAAGATGGGAGAATTTTGAAAAGGTGAAAATAAATAAACCATTGCTTGAACAAACTAAAGAGAGTCCTCATCAAGTTGAATGTTTAGAAGAGTTAAGTACCCACAAACGACTGATGGTTGGTTAATTTGTATATGTTTTAGTTCGTTTATTTCTTAGTTTTTATTGTTTATTGTAGGAACTTCGATACTTCATACGTGTATTATTGTATTTCAGGTCACAGGCGTTAAAGTACTTAATTTGGACCTGCTGATGCATGTATTGAAGACTTGGGACGCCCAGCACGCGAAGCGAGAAAGATTAACAAAGTTTGCTGGGAACAAGACCCATCGCGATACGCGATGGGCTTGCTTGATGACCCATCGCGTATCGCGATGAGAGGTTTAATTAAGTTGACTTCTGGTCCATCGCGATACGCGATGGACCAGTGAAGACCCCATCGCGTATCACGATGGGGTGTGCAGACGGGTTGTTAGGGTTTTAAACATATTTTTCATCATAAACGATCCTATCTTCGTTTTTATCAAAAGAGGCGATTTCCAGAGCTTGAGTAGGGTGATTCCACCATTCCAGATCGTATCAAGCCCACCTACATGTTCCACTTCATCATTATTGACGATTCCACGATATCGAGGCTCGGCTAATCTCCTAGAATCTCACCCGGGGATGTATAGTTTGTAACTCTTTCGGTTTTCTCATGTGACTAAGAACACTTATGTATAATTGTTTATGGTTGATATATGATTATTGATGTTTAGTATTTTCGTGTGTTCAATCGGTTTAGGTTTACGTTGATCTGAACGATTCGTTACTAGTTGCTATAATAATTGATCATATGACTGTTTGATTAGATAGAATATGATAAAACATATAATTCCCCTTAACTGAGTCACACTGGCAGAGACTGTTTGATAACCAGTGTCGTGTATAAAGCGATTGTTGATGTCTAAGGTTTTGTCTGATTGATCAGTCTGTAGTTAACCTTTAATAATTAATATGTTAGGTTGCATGAGATCACTGTAGATTGCTTACTTGAATTCTCGTGTGTGATTTGCTTTTGTTAATTGATTGAAACTTGTTACTCGTTCGTTTGCTTACTTTTAAATTCAACTTATTTGCTTGTGTGATCAGCACTAAAATCTGTTACTTCATAATATTATAAATATGTTACACGAGTACATTGACCACATACTCCTGGTGTATACGATACCTCATTTACCCTATCTACTTAGGTTATTTAGGTTTTTGCATAACTCAAACGACGGTCATCAACGACATCACTAGTTTCCTAAACAACTTGCTTTAACTGCTAGTGTGAACGCCGTTTTGATGGGTAGCCTTCCCTCGAAACTTCAAGATCCAGGAACACCTATTATTTCAATACAAATAGGTGATTTAAATTAGACAGGGCTTTGTTGGATCTTGGAGCTTGTGTAAGGATTTTACCGGGGAGTTTATATGAACAGTATGATTTTGGGCCACTACAAAAAGTTAAAACAACAGCGGTATTGGCGAATCAAAACTCCTAAGTGTCCTAGGGGAATTGTAAAGGATGTGATTGTAAAAGTTGGTGAATTTTATTATCCTGTGGATTTCCTCGTGCTGGATTGTGTAAAGAATACACAACCGACTGTTATTATGGGTAGATCGTTTTTTGCTACAACAAAGGCTATTATTAATTGTGCTGAGGGAATGGTTAGAAAGAGGTTCGGGGAAAAGAAAATGAGTTTAAAGGTGTTTTATAATCCGTTTAATCACAAAACTGACAAGTATAGATCTCCGGAGAAGGATAACCAAACAGAAAAGAAAGAATTCTTTATGTTTGATAGGTTAAATGAAGAGAAGGTAAAGAAGAAATCAGGAGGCAACCCGGCCTTGTATTTAGGTACGTGTATATTATGTTGTATTTAAAACTTTATGGGTGTAGTTTCCTATAAACCCTCAGGAGACCTCACTCGTCCACCCGGGCTACCGGGGGGGGGGGTTAAAGGGCTTGTTGCATATGCTAAATGCAATCGTGATTCCTATGAAAGTGAGTTACATCTTTTAACATTTTACTAGTTTAACAAATTTAATTATGAAATTTATTTAATTTGGCTTGGTAGTTAAAATTAACACTTTTGCAAACGGTTTAAAAGACCTATCCTAACAGTTGTGAGAAGCGTGCTTCTACACGTGTGAGAGTTTGCAGATTATGTTGAGTGATTTGAGGATCCGGGTTGTTCAGAGAAAGCACGAGTATACTTGAGTGGCTTATTTTTCGTATCAGGTGATTTCGTTTTCATAATTTTTTTGTTTTATTAGTTTTATTATTAAAAGTGTAATTGTATAGTGTGTTAAGGCCATCGCATTAAGTCCAGTTTTAAAATTTTTAATTAGTCAATTTTAACCCCGTCCTCAATAATATATTTTTTATTGCTAAATTTTAAACATTGACGACAATGTCAACCTTAAGTGTGGGGATGTGGGTTAAAAATTAAAAATTTTGCCTTAGAGTACCTTGATTGTGCGCAAAAGCCGGAATTGTAAATAATTAATTGATATTATTAATGCCAAGTAGAGGTCTTTGGTCATGGTCAGTTTTTAAGCTTCTTGAAGTCTTCCCATGGAAATGATTTTCAAAAAGAAAAATTAAAATGGACCATTTAGATGGGGATAACGAGTCATGGGGACGGGTACACATGTTTCATGTCGGCAGCCTAATTCCTTCGGTACGTGTGTGAGATTTGCCTTATATATAATACATATATAATATATAGTATATACACATGTCATATGAGTGCCATTATAGAGAGTAACCAGTATGTACATGATATCTAGAACTTGGTTGTCTCATGCATTTTGAAATCTTAATACCACCACCTGTATGGAGAAATAAGACTGTAGAAACCCACATTATATTGGCCTTAAAAAAATAAAAATCTCTACCTTACATTATTCCTTAGGAGCCAATTGCTGCCTTTTCCATTTTTCTTTGCTCTTTGTAACCCACATTACAAGTCGTGTTAGCCTTAGCCTTTTATTTTAACCCTGTGGATGAAACCCTATGTGTTAGAGTTGTATATAAGTTGTTTGTCGAGCATAGTACACAATGTATGTATGTCTCGAGTCAGTCATTCGTATATATTGATGTTAGCATTTGTTTAAAAAAAGAAGAAAAAAAAGAAAAGAAAAAAAAAGAAAAAAAATAGTGAGTACTATGCTTGAGTCAGTATCATTTGTAAATATAGTGAGTGTTTTTGTGTGTTTGTTGAATAAATTGGGTTTCATCCACCATAAGCTACTAAATAAATCCGCTTCCACACCCTAACCTAAGCCATAACAAAACCCTTAGTTCTATTCTCTATGCAACTGGTGGGTAATGGGTGGAGATATGACTTGCTTCCAAGCTTATTACATTGTGTTCATACTTGGTATAGAGGGCCATGAGAGATACTAGCAAATTTTTTGCTGGTCCAGATATTAAACCGAGAGGAGAGATGTTATATTATGAGGGGTGTGATCATGTGTGCCTTAACCGGAAACAAAGTACACTCGTTTGGGCGGTTCCAAAGTTTTAAACTGTAACATTAAATTATTTGGTGGGTTATCAACATTGACAGTGTCAGTTCCTGGGAATTGGGTATGACCTTATACCTTAATAGTATTAATAATGGTAATTGATGAACCATCGATGAGGTGTATGCGTTGCATGAGAGTTTGCTTGAGGGCAAGAAAATGATAAGTGTGGGGATGTGATGAGTGTGTATAATTCTTGTATTTAACTATTTTAGTTTACTAGTTTATTTAGTGTATTAGTAAGAAGTGAGTACTTTAAGCATGTTTTTGAATTTCAGGTTATTAGTGCATTAAAGATACATAATGGAAGTTTTACATTGTAACGCCCCAAATTCTCGTAAACGTCGTTGTTCAGTGCTCATATTAAAGTGGTTATACGAAACTATTAATGGAAATTACTTTTAGAAGCAAATAAATATGAAAGGAAACATGGAGGGGTTATTATGAAAATGTGAAATTAATTCACTTTCTTGATTCTTGAAAATCACATCCACATGAGATGAAAGAAAAAAAAAAGTAAGTGTTGAATTAATAATATATGCGATGGTTTTGTTTGGCCGTGGACTTGGTTTTTTGGACCAACAAGATCAATATAGGTCACAAGGGAAATAACAGAAGGGGGCGTATGATATACGACAGTGGGGAGTTTTGGGTGGACGCACGGAACAGGTGCAAGGCCCCGTTACCGGTGCCTCACATCTGACGTTGGATTTACTCATAAACACAGTTCTAAATATCAGAGTTAATTAAAACTTTCGCGGAACAATAACAATAGTCAACCATTCATTACAAATATTCATAACTTGTCTTTTTTAAACATAATTAAAACATAGTATCAAAACATCATGACAAATCTTCATATGCCAGCCTCTTCAATCTTGCCATGTGCCCTGCTCAAACCAGCTGTCTCAATCTGTTAACCTGCATGCATACTAAAAGTCAGCTACGCTGAGTGAGTTCTAGTTAATCAGACGACATACAATACATCCACATACTTACATATGCACCCGAAGGTACATACCTTCATATTTACTTACATACTTACATATATACGTACTTTCATTCTTTCTTTCATACTTACATACTTACTTTCATTCATACATATACGTTTTAAAGAGCGTTCCACCCTATAACCTTCGCCGATATTATTAGGGTCGGTTACCTACATTCACCGATATTATTAGGGTCGGTTCCCTACATTCGCCGATCTTATTAGGGTCGGTTCCCTACATTCGCCGATATTATTAGGGTCGGTTCCCTTTTCTAACTATGCCTTCCATACCTTTTTATACATTCATAATTATAATTTCCGTACGTTCATACATCACTTATACGTCATATATATATCAACCATATCTTTAAACCATCCCTTAACAGTACATGCAATATCCGAAGATCGTTCACGTACTATCAATATAACATACATACATCATTCATACATCATATGTATATATCAATCATATCTTTAACTACCACATGGTGGTACATGCAACATCCGAAGACCGTTCACGCACCATCAAGCATTCATCATACATGAATCATACAAGGCATACACTTACCAATTAAAGTAAGTGTATTAGCTATCACATCGAGTATGCACACAACCCCGGAAACATAACAAGGAAGTGGGGCTAGAAACTCACCTGAACGCGGTTACGTTCACTGTTAATAGTTATTCCCTTTTTTAGTTGTGCGCGACTAACTGTATAACAATTACACGCATCAATGAACTATCACTACCCATATCGCGTTTCTAGTCTAATTATAACCCTCAAAGAACGAGGGTCCGGAGGCAGCGCCCCTGGCAGCGAGGTTCTAGGGGCGGCAGCCCCTAGTGGGGTCCAAGGGGCAGAGCCCCTGGCTGGGGTTAAGCTGCCAGGTCAGCTTGGAAAAATTTTATTTTCATTAACTGTCTTAACACATTTTCTATTAGGATTTTGAATCATTAATTAATTTGCTAACTTAAAAGTCCAAGGGCTTCTTTGTAATTAAATCATTCTTTTTCTTAGTCCAGGGAACATTCTGTAATTCCATTAAACTTCTAGTTCGTTAATTGACTCTTTAACGAATTGGTTTGTCATAACGAACTAATCCTTTAAATGAACTGGACCCTCTAACGGACTGGTCCCTATAACGATTTGGACCTTATAACGAACTGTACCCTTGACGAATCACTCCATATAGCGAACCAATCTATGTAACGAATTGGATCTTCTAATTTGTTATCTCTTTTAACGAATGATCAATGCGAATTGGGAGCTAGTTCGTTATCTTATACTTAACGAATTTGAACACGAACTAAGTCTAGTTTGTTAGACTTCCCTTAACGAACCACTTAGCGAATCACCCTAGTTCGTTAACCTCCCCGTTAATGAATTAGGCTTAGGTCAGAGAATGTCAGAACATTCTCTGAAATCCCTTTAACCTCGTACCACTTTCCGGCGCCGCCTTTGCTGGAAAACCGGGATCTCGCCGGAAAAGCGAGATCCTGCTTATTTCTCCACCGTTCTCACCGTTTTTCGTCCCGTTCGATCTAGATCTGAGCTAGGGTGACCCCTAAGCTCACCTTAGGTTCGGTTTATACCCGATTCCACCCGGATCTCGTGGCTCTAACGGTTTAACGGTGTCGGGCTCGTTGTTTCGTGACTAAATCTAACGGCTTTTAGTTTATACAACATCATACTATCATTACCTTGAACCGGGATCGGTTTTCTATCTGGGATAGGCTATAGAAAGGAGAGAAATTAGAGAGAGAGAGAGAGAGAGAGAGAGAGAGAGAGAGAGAGCTTAAGTGTGTGCTTTGGTGGTGTATGGAATATGTGTAAAATGAATGATAAATGGGTAATTATGATTTATATAATTATGGATCATGGGCTTAAGCCCATGGTCTTTCCTTCCTTCCTTCACAACCCAAGTCCATAACCCGTATCCATTTAACCCAACACTAGCCCGACTCATAATAACTCGTATTTTCATTTATTAACCGAAACTAGAAAACGAGATGTTACAACAGAAGAAGGCAGCATAGGGTTGCGTGTCACACAAATCAAGAAGCAATAACCATAATGAAGCAAGGCTAATCTCATTGTAACTTTCTCCGGGTGAACGGTTCGTTTGGGTTTAACACTTTTCTCGATTTTATTAATGTTTGGATTTGTTCTTGACATTGACAACGTTGTATGAACATATTGATGTGTTGGTTTATTTGAAATATTTACATGTGTTAGTAATCATTGCTTTACAACTTGTTCGGTTGATGACAAAACCTAGTAGCTTGTTGGCTGACATAGAGTAGGTTGATTCACACTAGTAAATAGGGTAATTGAATTATAAAAGATCCGATGACAAAAATCTATTTTTGATTACCACATAAATTAACCGACTTTCCAACACCATGTCTATGTGGTGTTCAATTAACGAAACGAGTTTTGTGTGAAACCTAGAACCTGAAACCTGGAGGAGGTTGCATTTTCCTTAAATTGTTTTAAAATCAATATTTCAATTTCTGCTTGACATCGTTTGTCCACTTTACCTAGTTAAATTTATATTATAAAAAAATCAAACAAATTTTGTAACACTGACCACATGATCCTCGTAGATACGATACCCTATTTACTCTATCTATATAGTTTAATTGGGTTTTTGAATGACTAAAACGACAGTTATCAAGGACCAAACCGTGACCTAAGGTTTAAATAAAGTGCAGCTCAATCGATTACAATGGCCAGGATCGATTACTTTTATAGGGTCGATTACATTGGAACTCGATTACAATCCTATAGATCGATCACTTTTCTAAATTCGCTTACAATGGTCCATTCGCTTACTTTTGCTAAATCGATTACTTTGGAAATCACTTACTTTTATGAACTCGATTACAGTCTTACAAATCTATCACTTTACTAAATTCGCTCACAATTATTAACTCGATTACTTTGTGACTCGATTACTTTTACTTAAATATGACTCGATTACTTTTACTTACATATGACTCGATTACTTTGGAACTCTCTTAGAATCAATTCGATTACTTTTGATTCGCTTACTTTGAACTATTCGCTTACTTTATGAACTCGATTACCATGCGATCATTAGCTTACTTTGTGATCATTAGCTTACTTTGTGATCATTAGCTTACAATGTGATCATGATGAAGGCCCAAGCATTGACGAACAGGCCATGTTATATTTAGAGGCCCATGATCGTGTCTCCAAAGGTGGCCCACGAAAACGGGCATAACTTGGCCCACGAAGCTCCGTTTCAGGCCTATTACCAGTCAAATCGAAGCTTGAGATGAGGAGCCCATTGTGGCAAATAGCCGACGGCGGTTTGGCCCTTGTACGAAGCCCAAAAACTCCTCATAAATAAAGTTTTGGGCCTTATTATCTTTTTTCAGCACTTTTTATCTTTTTGTTTTTGGGTTTGTGTTTGGCCCATTTTAGGCCCATTTCGTATTTGGAAGTCATTTTATATGCTTGTAATGTAATTCCAAAAGTTAGACTTGAATTTTATAATAATTAATTTTTCTCTTCATTTTCCCTGACCTTTGGGTGGGATTTTTAGGGTTTGGAAGTTCATCACGGTATTCGATTGAATCAACGTGATTCGATCTTCTGTTTGGTTTTACCGCTTAATCAGTTGGTATCAAAGCCGAATTTCTGGTTCAAAAATGCCTCCAAGGAGAAGACCGGTAGATGAGGTTTACGAACGAGAGTTAGAACAATGATTTATGGCGCGGGTGGAGCAATGACTGGATCAAGTGGTCGATCAACTCACTGATCGAATGGCTGACTTGATGAATCATCGAAGGCCGGCCCCAGAAAATAGGGATTTCGATAATCCGTTTTTTGGTAATGATGGTTTGTCTTCCGAAGAAGGTTACGGGAGGGGACCAAGACCAGAGCGTGGAGATGGAAACCGGCGTTGGGATGCTGGGATCCGTACGGATATCCTAGAATTTGATGGGACTAGTTTGGATCTGGAGGGGTTCAGTTGGTTATTGTAGAAGAGGTGTTTGAGTTCCGAGAGGTCCCTGAAAATAAGCGGGTCTCTTTAATCGTTACCAGGCTACGTGGGAGGGCGTCAGCATCGTGGCAACAGTTGAAGATGACATGAAATAGACTCAGGAAGTCACGGATCGTGACATGGGCCAAGATGAGGAAGTGTTTGCGGGACACTTTTTTACCACACAACTTTCAACGGTTGATGTATCAATGTTTGTAGAATCTGAAATAGGGATCCAGGTCGGTTAATGAATATCCGACCGAGTTTTATCATTTGATTTCTCGTAATGATATTTAAGAAACCGATGAACAACTCGTTGCTCGGTATATTGGAGGTTTAAGGGTTCAAATCATGGACTCTGTAAATCTTTTTGATCCTTTAACAGTCTCCGAGGCATACCAAAGGGCCTTGGCTTTTGAAAAACAAAACCGTCGGGTGGGCGATTCGTATTCACCGGCCCCTGCTGTAGGAAATTCGGGGTCGGGTAGTGGAGGACCTCGTGTCGTGCCTAGTCAACAGAGGTCGGGGGCCAACAACACTGGGTCGACTTCTAAGAGGGCTAGTAGTAGCGGGGTGAAGTGTTTCAAATGTTGTGAGACGGGTCATCGGCAAGTGTAGGTTCCTGGACGGATCGTACACGGGATGTCGCTATCTGCGCAGGTGCGGAATCCCTGCGTAGGTAGATACGAGTGCAGAATATGTATAAATCAAACACACGAGCAATAACCGAAACACGTTATATTGATAACCGAACACGTGACTCGAGGTCACTATTACAGACTCTGACTTATAAACACGTAACTCACTGATACACGAAAATGAACTAGCTCTCAAAACGCTCAACTGATTAACCCTAAACTGTTACGGCTGAACAGTTTAAATAAGCACGACAACTTCGCCTCAGGCGAAGTTGTCCATAACTTCGCTTGTTCAACAAGTTCGCCTGAGCGAACTTGTTGACAACTTCGCTTGTTTGACAAGTTCGCCTAAGCGAACTTGTTGACAACTTCGCACATACAAAAACATAAACATAATCATAAACATAATTACATTACAGACTCGATTACAAATGGTAGACTATGAACTACTGACACACATGTACCAACAGACTCCCCCTTGGCAGTAGCTTCATATCTTGATCTTCAAATCTTAAGTCTTGTAATCTTGCATCTCTACGCGTGTGCTCCCTCTCTAACACACACCGACACCACCCGTTGATATTTCCTAGCTTGATCCTTCCAAGCAGGAATGTAGAAGATCTTCTTCTCGTTGAGCACCTTCAGATCAGCCTGCGATAGATTAACAAGATGCATCGGGTCGTAAACCCTAAGCACTTCTTGTTCATCCTCATCTTCCATTACCGCCTCCGCTGTCTCACAGTCCACAAACCACCATTTTAGGTCTTTGAGCACGTCCTTGGGCATGAGCTTCATCGGTACTTCTTTAAGGCACCGGATCGGTTTATATTTCATAATTATCCAAGGTTTTCCATCAGCTCTCAGACCTCTATCCTTGTCTTCGACAAGTTTCCCCTTTTGCGGTCTCATCAGCTCAAACTTCTTCTCCTTAATACACTCCTTCCACACGATCTTCCCGATGGTTCTAGCCATGTTGTCTTCACTTCGGTTTATCAATCCCAATCTGGCTAAATCTTTTACCTCACATTCAGGCAGTGTGTTTAAAGATCTCAACGTTCTCCTGAAGTACTGAATTCCATCGTATCTTTTGATCACGAAGAGCCGCAGCTGCTCATCATATATCCAGCAGATAATACCTTTCTTAGCTTCTGCGTATCCCTTAATATTGTAACTCTTTTTGAACATTTTAGGGATCGCCGGCTTCTTCGTCTTTATGAACCAGTGAGCACAACCTTCCTTCCAATTCGGTTGTTCCTCCCATTCAGTATCTTCCTCAACAGTCTTATCACCCAACTCTGGTCTCTCAACCTCCGGAATCTCGTGTTCCACGGAGTCATCTACAATCTCCCCCTCCTCTATCACATTCTCAACAGTAATTTGCTCACCGATCTTCTCAATCTCATCAACCGGCAGCACATCTTCTTCCAGCATAAAATCATCATCATCCTCATCCAGCTCTTTTAACGCGTCGATCACATCTTCAACATCAGCATCATCATCAACATCTACCACGTCGTCACCGGCTGCGCTTGTAGACTCCCCCTCAGCTGTGGAAGCCCCAAGAGCCTGAGAGGTTCTTGGCAGCTCACCACCTGCACCTTCCGGTGCATTGGGATCATCGTCATGATCTTCTCTCCGTTTTGTCCTCAACTCATCTCCCCTACAAGTCTTCTCCCCCTGAGATGCCAAGAATGCCTTGAAGGCATCTATTACTTTCTCGTGTTCAACCAAGAGGGAGGCTTGCTCTGATACCAATTGTAGGTTCCTGGACAGATCGTACACGGGATGTCGCTATCTGCGCAGGTGCGGAATCCCTGCGTAGGTAGATACGAGTGCAGAATATGTATAAATCAAACACACGAGCAATAACCGAAACACGTGACTCGAGGTCACTATTACAGACTCTAATACACGTGAAAATAATCTCACACTGAAACTCTCTCTCAAAACGCTCAACTGATTAACCCTAAACTGTTACGGCTGAACAGTTTAAATAAGCATGACAACTTCGCCTCAGGCGAAGTTGTCCATAACTTCGCTTGTTCAACAAGTTCGCCTGAGCGAACTTGTTGACAACTTCGCTTGTTTGACAAGTTCGCGTAAGCGAACTTGTTGACAACTTCGCACATACAAAAACATAAACATAATCATAAACATAATTACATTACAGACTCGATTACAAATGGTAGACTATGAACTACTGACACACATGTACCAACAGACTCCCCCTTGGCAGTAGCTTCATATCTTGATCTTCAAATCTTGAGTCTTTTAATCTTGCATCTCTACGCGTGTGCTCCCTCTCTAACACACACCGACACCACCCGTTGATATTTCCTTGCTTGATCCTTCCAAGCAGGAATGTAGAAGATCTTCTTCTCGTTGAGCACCTTCAGATCAGCCTGCGATAGATTGACAAGATGCATCGGGTCGTAAACCCTAAGCACTTCTTGTTCATCCTCATCTTCCATTACCGCCTCCGCTGTCTCACAGTCCACAAACCACCATTTTAGGTCTTTGAGCACGTCCTTGGGCATGAGCTTCATCGGTACTTCTTTAAGGCACCGGATCGGTTTATATTTCATAACCATCCAAGGTTTTCCATCAGCTATCAGACCTCTATCCTTGTCTTCGACAAGTTTCCCCTTTTGTGGTCTCATCAGCTCAAACTTCTTCTCCTTAATACACTCCTTCCACACGATCTTCCCGATGGTTCTAGCCATGTTGTCTTCACTTCGGTTTATCAATCCCAATCTGGCTAAATCTTTTACCTCACATTCAGGCAGTGTGTTTAAAGATCTCAACGTTCTCCTGAAGTACTGAATTCCATCGTATCTTTTGATCACGAAGAGCCGCAGCTGCTCATCATATATCCAGCAGATAATACCTTTCTTAGCTTCTGCGTATCCCTTAATATTGTAACTCTTTTTGAACATTTTAGGGATCGCCGGCTTCTTCGTCTTTATGAACCAGTGAGCACAACCTTCCTTCCAATTCGGTTGTTCCTCCCATTCAGTATCTTCCTCAACAGTCTTATCACCCAACTCTGGTCTCTCAACCTCCGGAATCTCGTGTTCCACGGAGTCATCTACAATCTCCCCCTCCTCTATCACATTCTCAACAGTAATTTGCTCACCGATCTTCTCAATCTCATCAACCGGCAGCACATCTTCTTCCAGCATAAAATCATCATCATCCTCATCCAGCTCTTTTAACGCGTCGATCACATCTTCAACATCAGCATCATCATCAACATCTACCACGTAGTCACCGGCTGCGCTTGTAGACTCCCCCTCAGCTGTGGAAGCCCCAAGAGCCTGAGAGGTTCTTGGCAGCTCACCACCTGCACCTTCCGGTGCATTGGGATCATCGTCATGATCTTCTCTCCGTTTTGTTCTCAACTCATCTCCCCTACAAGTCTTCTCCCCCTAAGATGCCAAGAATGCCTTGAAGGCATCTATTACTTTCCCGTGTTCAACCAAGAGGGAGGCTTGCAGTCGATTGGATTCCACTAGGCTTTGAATGGTCTTTGTCTGTTCAGCAACAATCCGCTCTAGCGATGCAATCCTTTCAGAGTCAGAAGTTGGCGTTGGAGTTGGCGGGACATCAGCAGCAGAAGTGACCGCAGGTGGTACACTTGGTAGCCCTGCAGTAGTAGTGACGGTCGACTCAACAAATCGTGCAACTACCACCGGTGGAGTAAGCGATTGGGGTGGTAGAGACACAACTGCTGGGGCCGACGTCTCGACGGCAGTAACCTGTGCTGTAGAAGGAGTAAGAGACATACCAGACAAGGCAGGTGGAGCAAAACGTACCAATCTTGAAGATTCTCCAGCTCCCGAACCCATACCTGTCCGTTCTCTTCTTGAACGCCTGAGCACTAGTTGAACTGCTTCTTCTTCATCAACTTCCTCATCATCCTCGTCAACAGTTCACGGCCTCTTTCCAGTCGTTCTCTCCCGAGACACCATCAGTCGTCTCGCTTCAGCAAATGTTTCGTCAAGATCGGAGTCAGCTACCGAAGTAACTGCTCTAGTAACCTCCATGACCTGAGAACCTGAGACATCCATATCAAACAATCCATGGCCGCTAAAAGCAGCATCAAGATCGACATCTTCATCAGTAGGCACAGCAGGAGATGCAGCAGCTGGCACAGCAGCAGAGGCAACAGTAGATACAACAGGCGCAGCTGGTACAGCATGGGGTGCTGCCGCCTGATGTGGCTGTGGGTCTCTGAACTTGTCCCCTCCTGCAGGAACATACCCCGGGTTGATAAGATACCCGAACAGTGGAGTATGCCTGGGACGCAGCTCAGGCTTGCTACGTGTGCTCGAAGTCCGGCACTGAGCAAAGATACGCTTCGTCACACATTCGACGTATCTTATAGGGCGTCTCTGCGGTAGCGACGGAGCGACATGATTGAGGATCATCTGTAAGAACCGAGGATACATAATAAATCGCTCGCGCGCCACAGCCCTCCTCTGACGATCAATCTCGTAAAATATCAGCTGACTAAATGAATATCGTCGGTTGTAAGTCAGGGCAATCATGGCAGACTGCATCGTCGCGCCCATCCCATCAGTTCCTGCCTTCCTCCCAGACATGCATACGATCAAGACATGCATTAGGAAGCGCCACTGATCTAGTAAAAAACCTTTCCTCCTCTGTGTGTCCCCCAACGGACCTGAATAACCCATCCTCAGGTACGCTCCATCACGAAAAGGAGCTACGAACTCCGTTGGGTCATCCCTTGTCTCTTCTCCAAACTGCAAAGCCAACCGTATATCTTCAGAAGAAAACTGTATATCATGACCATTTACGGTTGCTCGCATCACCGGGGGCTCAGGCCTGCAATCATAATAGACCGACTGCCAAAAGTCTTCTATGTTAGGCAGTGAAATGGGCAGGGTATTTGTGATCGCATGAAAGATTCTTGAGCGCTGGAGAAAAGTGATTATCTCCCTGTAGTCTTCCACGCCCCTTGCATCTGGATCTAGCGTGATGTACTGGTTATGGGCCGGAAAGAACTGTCGTTGATCATCACCGTCGTCACCACCAGCACCGCCAACAGCAGCCATATCTGCACAAAACGAAACAAGTTAGACAACGTTTAAGCAACTCACAAGTTCGCTTTGTACCACGAGCGAAGTTGTGATTAAACCTTTACAGGCGAACTTAAAGGTGAGGCGAAGTTGGGAACAACTTCGCTTCATCTGTAAGTTCGTCTAAAAACTGTTAAGTGAATTGGTATAGGCGAAGTTGATGATAACTTCGCCTTATCACAACATCGCCTAAGGCGAACTTGCGTTCAAGGCGAAGTTACGGATAACTTCGCCACAGGCGAAATTAAGCTTCAGGCGAAGTTGCGGATAACTTCGCCTAAACCCTAACTTCGCCTGAATCTGAAACGGCGACTGTTCAGATTCAAAGTCTCTAGATCCGATGATTTCGGACGATTTGAAGATCCAGGAGTGAAGAACAACACATATTAATGGAATTAGGACGAAAAGTTCGTCCATGAACACGTATTACAAGGTTGAAAAATTTGGTTTTGAGTGTCCGACGACCCGAGGTCTCGAACCGGGTAAAAACTATAAAGAACGAGTATGTTTGTGAAAGATATCGACACCACATACTGTCAATGAATAATAGAAACTGGAATCAAAGATCGAAATCGGAACGGAAACAAGATCGCCGGAAAAATCTTAAGTTCGCCGCAATAATCGGAATAAGTTCGCTGAAACTGTTGAAATAATGAATTTACTGTTTAAAAATCCTTTTATAGGGCGGAGTTGGTTCAGGCGAAGTTGCGCTTAACTTCGCCTAGGCGAAGTTAAGCATAAGTTCGCCTAATTCAACAACTTCGCCTGTAATTTCAAAATCAAACCTTTAAGTTTGAAGAATTTTGCAATTAACAATAGAAACTTCCAAAAAGAGTTAAACAAATATGATCATGACCCGGTAACCAGCTATAAAATAATATAACTACAAAAATAGAAAAACTTATAAAAATTTAACGACATAAGGGATCAAATTTCAGTCTAGTTAGGGACCACCACGTTTTTAGAAAATATCCTAACAGGAATCATACTAACTACGTGACTGTCACTTGGATCCGTGTTTAGCTGTATTATGACATAGAGAAACAGGTTGTAGGCATGTAAATAACTTAAATGGTTTTCATCGTTTCTGTGATACGGATTAAGGTTCAGTTAAACTCAAAATTTAAGTGGGCAACAACTCAGAGATAATGATGCCTTCTATCTATTCTCAAAGCGTATTTGGCTATACCCTAGTCATCCCGAATTGACTTCGACCCATAGTGTCTGATTAACTTGTAGATACTCGTTGTGTGCTTCCCGTTCTCTTCTTACTCCAGAATTGAGAAGTCTTGATTGTTACAATGACTCATAAGTACTGAAAAATATACATGTATATATATATATTTATTTATTTATTTTTTTTTTTTTTAACTATACATACTTATAGACTTCGGAGTACTAAACCACTGCAAGTCCCGAATCTGGATCACTGCAGTGTCTTGAAATGCTTTCTTCACGGGAATCAGAACACTCACGGGCTCGTGTATGACTGGGTAGTCGCTTTTCTGCCTATCATTCGGAAAGATATGTATGAAGACATTCAAAACCCTTAAGGAGATTCCACGTAAAATCGAGTAGTTTAAGTTAGTATCACATACACTTTTACGCACCATAAAAATTACCATGACATACAATGACTGTTCTAAAGCCTTTTAAGCTTAATAACTTCACTAGTTAAGCACACACAATCAGTATATATATCATTTTCCAAGGTTGGATCAATTTTCTGTTAAACAAGCAAAGAACTTCTTACGAAGTATTAGACTTGAAAAGTAATTTCATTTCCCCTTAAAATTTTTGATTTCAATCGCCCCGATCACGTCAAAGTCTTCAGGTAAACGGCAATCCTGAAGATCCAATGGATCAACTGGACCGACCACATACAAGTATGTGTCCTTCTTACTAAGAATGATCGACTAATTTTCAGCAACTGAAAGAACACACGTCATAACTGCCCCGATCACTTTCAGTCTTCTGGTTAATGGCGATCCTCATTCTCTAAGTCGAAACGAGGGCCAAAACATATCCGAGGATATGTCCATCAAACTGAGGTAACCGACTAATTTTAAGCAATAATGACATTTTTTTTTATTATTTTTTTAAATAAACACAAAGACATGGTTACTCGGGATTGATCATCCCGTTCAGCTCAATTAGGTTTTGAAATCTGGATTTATCAAACGCTTTTGTAAACAAATCAGCCAAATTTTCCAGTGTATCAACCTTTTCGATCTTGATCAGTTTCTTCTCAGCACAATCCCGTATGAAGTGATGACGAATGTCAATATGTTTAGTTTTACTGTGCTTCACGGGATTGTTAATTACTGAGATGGCGGCAGCGTTATCAATTAAAATAGGAGTGAGTAAGAAATTCAGACCATAGTCGCGTAATTGTTGCTGAATCCACAAAACCTGAGAGCAGCAGTTGGATGCTGCCATGTATTCAGCTTCGCATGTTGAAATTGCAACTGATGTCTGTTTCTTGCACTGCCAGGAAACTAATCTTCCTCCAAGAAACTGACAGCCTCCTGTTGTTGACTTCCGACTCTGATTGCATCCTCCATAATCAGAATCTGTATATGCCACCAGTTCAACGTCTCCTCCCTTTGGGTACCACAACCCTAGCTTCGGCTTGCCTTTGAGATACCGCAAAATCCTCTTCACACCTTTCATGTGAGATTCCTTTGGGTTTGCCTGAAAACGAGCACAAAGACAAACAGCAAACATTATATCAGGCCTAGAAGCAGTTAAATACATTAATGAACCTATTATCGCCCGATACAGAATTGGGTCCACATCTGCGTCACCATCTGATTCAGCGCCCAATTTGTGATTGACGCAGATTGGAGTGTCATATGGAGAACTGTCCTCCATCTTGAATCTCTTGAGCACATCATGAACGTACTTCGTCTGATGAATGAACATCCCGTCCTTCTTCTGATCAACCTGCAATCCTAGAAAGAAAGTTAGTTCACCCATAGCACTCATCTCGAATCGTTTCTTCATGACAGCCTCAAAATCCTGACACATGGATACTCTTGATGCAGCAAAAATGATATCATCCACGTAGACTTGAACCAGCAGGAAGTCACATCCTTCTCTCTTCACAAACAACGTACTGTCGATCAATCCCCTTTCAAAACCATTTTCCAGCAAGTAGTCTGATAACGTTGAATACCAGGCACGAGGTGCCTGATGTAACCCATACAACGCCTTGCTCAACCTGTATACGTGATCAGGAAAGTCTGGGTCAGGAAAACCCGGAGGTTGCTCAACATACACAACCTCATCAACTTTCCCGTTTAGGAACGCGCTCTTCACGTCCAACTGAAATACCTTCATCTTTTTAAAAGAAGCAAATGCCAAAAACAATCTAATCGCCTCCAACCGGGCGACAGGAGCGAACACCTCATTGTAATCAATACCCTCTTGCTGATTAAAACCTTTAACAACCAGCCTCGCCTTATTTCTTATGATAATCCCCTTATCATCTCTCTTGCACTTGAACACCCATTTTGTGCCTATAGCATGCACATTCTTTGGTTTTTCAACCAAAGTCCAAACTTCCATCTTTTCGAACTGAGCCAACTCTTCTTGCATGGCTTCGACCCACGAGCTGTCCTTTAAAGCCATTTGATAATTCTTTGGTTCAATCTGGCTTATAAAGCAGGAGTACAAACATTCGTTCAGTATACCCGTTTCCTTAATGCTTGTATAGACACATGTGTGCTCATTCAAGCTTCTTCTGGTTTGTACACCGGTGGACACATCCCCTAGAACATTCTCCAAAGGGTGATCTTTGTGAATTCTCGTGGTCGGAACAGATACGACATGCAAATTATCTTCCAAATTTGAAGAGATCTCATCTATGGTTGTTTCTGGCTGAGAGTGAAAAGGATTAATAAATTCATCTTCAGTTGAGGCCGCAGGGGTACCGATAGTGTTTGATGTGGAAGGTTGAGATTTCTCAATCAGCTGTCGTTGCAATAGATTCTCTTCCTCATCAAGTATCATCTTCGTCACAGCTCTTTCGTCTTCTTCAGAAATTTCCAAATCAGGTACGTTAAACGACTTAAAAAGCTTAACATAGTCGAAAAGCTCAGCAGGTCCATTGCTTGGTTTTGGCGATTGGTAACTAGTAATGTCGGTGTTACAAACCACCTCCACCTTGCAAGTCGAAGTATTGAAGACCCGTCTGTTGGGAGTCCCAACTACATAACCGACTAAGATTCCTTCATCGACTACTTCACCAAATTTCGAATTAGTCTTCAAAATCGAACAAGGAGACCCAAATGGTTCAAGACCGCACAAGTTGGGCTTCCTTCCATGCATAAGCTCGTAACAAGTTTTTCCAAGTCTCTTAACGGTTAACACCCTATTCAGAACATAGCAGGCTGTAGCAACTGCTTCAGCCCAGAACATCACAGGAAGCTTCTAGTCTGCCAGCATAGTTCTGGCTCCTTCAATTAACGTTCGGTTCTTCCTTTCAGCCACTCCATTCTGTTGCGGAGTATACGGAGCGCTGTATTGATGTTCAATTCCTTTCTGAAGACAGAAGATTTCCATTTCAAAGTTCTTGAACTCTGTCCCATTGTCACTTCTGATGTATTTAACTGATTTACTCATGACGTTCTCAACTTTTGTAATTAGATTCTTCACCATCTGAGCCGTCTCATCTTTCGTTTTCAGAAAATATACCCACGAATATCGCGAGTAGTCATCAGTTATCACCAAGCAGTAAGAAGTACCACCTAGACTTTTTACATTCACTGGACCGAAGAGATCCATATGAAGTAGTTCTAGAGTACCGGCAATAGAATTGACCTTCTTGGTGAGATGGGTTTTCTTGTGTTGCTTTCCCTTCTTGCATGCTATACATTTGTCTTCAAAGTTAAAACTTTTTAAGGGAACGCCCATCACAAGCCCATTCTTGACAATGAAGTTCATCTTCCGAAGATGAATATGTCCCATTCTCCTGTGCCACAATTCTGATTCTGATTCGCTTGCTTTTGTCATTAAACAAGATTCTCCGGTGGCCATTTCAGTAGACCTCATGTCCATCACATATGTATTCGTTTCACGTGGAGCTTTCATAACTATCCATTCGTCTGGTATTTGAAAACCAGGCTTCAATACGATCGCTTCATTCTTCGTGAAATGGACAGTGTAATCTTTATCACAAATCTGCGACACACTCAGCAGATTGTGCTTTAATTCCTCCACAAAATTCACATTCTCCAGTGTCATTCTCCCATTTGACACTGTTCCTCTACCAGTAATCCTTCCTCCGCTCTCACCAGCAAAACTAACTCTTGCTCCCTGAACAGGTTTTAAGTCTTGCAACAAGTGTTTGTTGCCCGTCATGTGCCGGGAACAGCCGCTATCTACAATCCAAAGACTGTTGGCAGCCCTGTTCAACTGTTCCTACACAATAAAACAAAGAGTTAGAATCTTGGGACCCAAGACCAATTGGTCTTGGATCGATACGTCCCGTACCCTGGCTTTCTCAAGTTAGCATCAGGATAATTTCTGTAAGTCCTGTTAGGAAATCTCCTTGCAGATTGAGTGTAATGCCTCCCAAACCTATATGAATTGAAAGTGTTATATCTTGTGGTTTGGTTGAAAAACTGAGGTTTGTTTTTATAAAAACTTGAATTAGTTACATTTTGGCACTTTGAAAAGTTTTCATTTTTAGCAGTAACAAAATGACGCTTATCCTCAGTTTTATTTGGCCTCACACCTCTGAATCTCGGCTTCAGAGGGCAATCTGCAACTAGATGTCCTAATTTGTTACATCTAAAGCAACACCGACTCTCCTTTTTCTTGTCAAATGTTGGTTTGGATGTAGAGGCAGTGTTACCAGCCGTTCGTCTCACATAAGGTGGGACGTACGGATTGAGTGGAGTACTCTTTTTAGAAATTTTATTTTTATCTCCATCGGTGGGTAACCCTACCTTCTCTTTTGTCTGACCTGATTCGGACAACTTATCCGAAACCGATGAGACTGGACTCGAGACAGAAACTTTCACATTTGAAACAGGCGAAATCGTTTCGCCACAGCTAACACTTGGTTCTATATTTGTAACCTTGATGGGAGTTGTCTGAGTAACCTCGAAATCAACAGATTTCTGAACACTCGGATTATAAGTATAGTTGTGGTTAAAGGGTGGTGGAACCTCGTGATAACCGATTCCTCCCCTCTTTGCAGAGGTACCTTGATCACTCACGAGGTGATTAAGGATGGCCGAGGAATTCCTGAACTGCTCAAGTTTGCGGTTCAGTTCCACCACCTTCACCTGGTGGTCAGTAATCTGTTTATCCCGATCAGCAATCAATTTAGTTTTTTCTTCTAAAACTTCATAACTAAGATCAATTATTTCAATTTTCTCAGCAAGTTTAGTTTTTAAGCTTTGAATGTCTTTTTCACATGCTTTTATTTTAATTTTAAAACTGTTTTCTCTTGCTTTAGTAAAATGGTGATCTTCTTTAATAGTTTTAAAATCAGCATCTAAACGAACGTACTGATCAGTTATTGTTGTTAGTTGCTCAGACAAATTCTCACAATTAGTACAAATATTCTTATTACTTACCTCGGAGCGATTGTCCTTGTCATCTGCCATGAAAGCTGTTTCTTCTTCAGTAGCTTTCTCATTTCCATCAACCTTCTCACATTCTTCAACTTCAGCCTCAGCCGTGTTCGCTTGCTCACCAGATTCATTTGAATGCAGGTTCCAGTTGTACTCACCTGCTTCTCTGGTCAACATGGCATTAATCTCTCTGTTAACTCCAGAGTGTTGTGTAGGCCGACCTTGTCCTCGTTCAACCCTCTCATTTCTACATTCTTTGGCAAAGTGCCCGTATTGTTGACAATTATAGCACCTTACCTTAGATTTGTCGAATCCAGGCCTACCACCAACAAACTTTCTCCCAGTTTTCTTCATAAACCGTTTAACTCGCCTCACAATCATTGCCATTTGCCATTGCAAATCCATCTCCTCCAGATCATCAGCATCGATCTGGTCGTAATCCTCATCCAGAACAGCAGGGTCCACAATCTTCCCCTGGATGTAGTTTTCGTAGGAAGCAATAAATGATGCATAGACTGCAAACTGCTCTTCAGCAGATTTTACACTCATAGGCATCTTGGAATAATTATTGCTTGAGGCATTTGCAGAGAAACCACTTGTGGATGCTTGAGGCTTTGAAGTACTTGATCCTCCAGCAACGAAACAGACATCACCGTTCAAGTTTACAGAAACGTTTCCTTCATGAGAAGAGTCAGAACCTGACTCCCCTTTTGAGTAATAAGCAGCAGATTCAGGCCTCGAACTTGAGCCTGAGTTAACTTTTGCACCATACATACCAGGGTCTTGTATCTGATCTGTTGGTGTTTCTTTTCGAACCATATTAAGCTCATAAGTTCTGAGCTTGTTTACTGCCATTTCCAGATCATAATTAGGAAAGTCTCTGTCTTCCCTCATAAGAACGGTGTACATTTCCCACTTCGGTGGGAGAGCATCGAGAAGCTTTTCAACGATCTCTTCTTCTCGGTAAGCAATCGAATAATTGTTAAGCTCTGTCATTAGATGATAGTATCTGGTGATAATATCATCCAGTGATTCGTTCTTCAAATATTTGAAGACGGAGAACTGGGTCTTTAAAAGTTTGATCTTTGATGCACGGATACAACGTTCCCCTCGAATCTATTTTCAAGAGCATCCCAAAGCTCTCTCGCAGAAGTGTACTTTCGGAACGTATGGAGAACCTCTTGAGGAAGTGCCATTGTTATAGCAGCATGGGCCTTGCTCTCGGCCTCATACATTTTCTTTTCTTCGTCCTCCATTTTGCTATACTTCTTAACCACATCACGACCTTCGTATTGCATAGTTGGAGGGATATATCCATCCTGGATGCACACCTACATTTTTGCATCCTGATATTTAATGTATTGGATGAATCTATCCTTCCATGCCACGAAGTCAGTTCCTTTCATCAACCTCGGGGCCTTAGTGGCTGACCCCGCTTCTACTTCCATCTTGACTAAATCGGAGATGTTAATTGACGACATCTTTGCGAAAACCCGAAAACCCGAAAATTAAAAAAAATCTTCCAAACAGCACAGTAGGCGAAGTTAAGAATAACTTCGCTTGAAAGTTAACTTCGCTGGAAAGTGTAACTTTGCTGGGTCTTAAATTCGCTTGACTGGGCGAAGTTAAAAATAACTTCGCTTAGAATGAGCGAACTTAGGAGGTAAGCGAACTTGGGAGGTAAGCGAAGTTGAGGATAACTTCGCTTAGGCGAACTTATGAGGTAGGCGAAGTTGTAGTTAACTTCGCTTAATCCTTATATCTTCGCCGAAACCCTACTTCCAGTGACGGCAACTTCGCCTGAAGAACGGTAACTTCGCCCGATGAACAAGGAAACTGTTCAGATCTGATTTCGTCAATCTAACAGTTTCCGATCGATGTAATGGCTTGAAAATGACTGTCAAACACGAGTATAAAACAATCCCAATAAAAAAACGTCCCGCGAATAGGTCAAACGAGACGTTTTCTACACCCGCGTGAAATCCCGAACCTCACAATCGAGCCGATGGCTCTGATACCAATTGTAGGTTCCTGGACGGATCGTACACGGGATGTCGCTATCTGCGCAGGTGCGGAATCCCTGCGTAGGTAGATACGAGTTCAGAATATGTATAAATCAAACACACGAGCAATAACCGAAACACGTTATATTGATAACCGAACACGTGACTCGAGGTCACTATTACAGACTCTGACTTGTAAACACGTAACTCACTGATACACGAAAATGAACTAGCTCTCAAAACGCTCAACTGATTAACCCTAAACTGTTACGGCTGAACAGTTTAAATAAGCACGACAACTTCGCCTCAGGCGAAGTTGTCCATAACTTCGCTTGTTCAACAAGTTCGCCTGAGCGAACTTGTTGACAACTTCGCTTGTTTGACAAGTTCGCCTAAGCGAACTTGTTGACAACTTCGCACATACAAAAACATAAACATAACCATAAACATAATTACATTACAGACTCGATTACAAATGGTAGACTATGAACTACTGACACACATGTACCAACAGCAAGTTGACTGTAAACAGGCGGGTAAGAGGCACTTGCTTGTTGAATCCAAAGATGAACAGTATGAAGAATATGAAAAGGTCCCAGAGTATGATGAAGAACCCGAGTACGAGGAGGAGTTTGTGACCGGTGATGTGGGGGTGAATTTGGTGGTTAGGCGTTCTTGCTATACACCAAAGGCTGATGGAGACGAATGGCTTAAACATAATATCTTCCACTCCACATGTACCATTTTGGGGAAGGTTTGCACGTTTGTTATCGATTCTGGAAGTTGTGACAATCTGATTTCTGAAGAGGCAGTCCAAAAGTTGGCGTTGAAGACGGAGAGTCACCACAATCCTTACAAGCTTCAGTGGCTTAAAAGGGGGGAGAGGTAATGGTCTCTAAAAAGGCCCTTGTTTCTTTTTCTATTGGGACCACATATAAAGATGATGTTGTGTGTGATGTTGTTCCTATGGATGCGTGTCACTTGTTTTTGGGTAGACCTTGGGAATATGATCGAAATATAGAACATGACGGATGGTCAAATTCTTATAGCTTCATGTTTGGTGGGGTAAAGATAACGCTTGTTCCAAGCAAGCCCAAGATCTAGCCACAAAGCAGTCGGGTAACCTGCTGACCATTAGTCAGTTTGAAGATGAGTTGGTGGGGGCAGACAATGTGTTTGTTTTTATAGGGAAGCCAGTGGCTAAGGAAGTTGAGATTCCTGAAGCTATGATTCCTTTACTTGAGGAATTTTCTGATGTTTTCCCTGACGACTTACCAGATGGGCTGCCACCTTTGCGTGACATCCAACATCACATTGATCTGGAGCCTGGTTCACAATTGCCCAACAGGCCATACTACAGGATGAGCCCGAGAGAGCATGAGGAGTTGCATAGACAGGTTGAGGAGTTGGTTTTCAAGGGTCATGTTCGTGAAAGTATGAGCCCTTGTGCTGTTCCTGCTTTGTTAACTCCAAAGAAGGATGGTACCTGGCGGATGTGTGTCGATAGTCGAGCCATCAACAAGATTACTGTGAGGTACATGTTTACTATTCCTCGACTTGATGATTTGCTTGACCAGATTAGTGGTGCCACCATTTTCACAAAGTTGGATTTGGAAAGTGGTTATTACCAGATTCGTCTTAGACCTGGGGATGAGTGGAAAACAACCTTCAAGACTCGTGAAGGGTTCTATGGGTGGTTGGTGATGCCTTTTGGTTTATCAAACGCGTATAGTACTTTCATGTGTGTGATGAATTAGTTGCTCAGGCCTTTTATTGGGAACTTTGTGGTGGTATATTTTGATGATATTCTAATTTATAGTGCTTCTTTCAGTGAGCATGTCGTGCATGTCAAGAGGGTTTTGGCCTTGCTTCACAGAGACAGTTTCTATGCGGCAACAAAGAAATGTGTGTTCATGACCCCTAAAGTTTTGTTCTTAGGGTATGTTATTTCAGGTGATGGGATATACATGTGGAAGAATCTAAAGTTGAAGTTGGTCAAAACTGGCCAACTCCTACCACCATTACTGAAGTCCGCAGTTTTCATGGGCTTGCTTCTTTTTATAAGCGGTTCATTCCACACTTTAGTTCCATTATGGCCCCTATGACAGACTGCATGAAGGGAAAGACGTTTGTATGGACAGAGGGAGCCGAGTTAGCTTTTCAGGTTATCAAGGAAAAGCTCCCTACCGCACCAATTCTGGTATTGCCTAACTTTTCAAAAGTTTTTGAACTTCATACTGATGCCTCGAAGGTTGGGATTGGCAGGGTCCTCAGTCAAGGGGGTCGACCAATTGCTTATTTTAGTGAGAAGTTAACAGGGGCAAAGTTGAGATATAGTACTTATGACCTGGAGTTTTATGCAGTGGTCCAAGCTGTAAAGCATTGGCGTCACTATTTGTTTCATAAAGAGTTTGTTTTGTTCACTGACCATGATTCTCTAAGGCATATTTGCACGCAAGACAATATATCTCATAAGCACGGGCGTTGGTTAGCTTTTCTTGAAAAGTTTACTTTTGTGGTCAAAAACAAAACTAGTGTTTCAAACCGTGTTGCTGATGCTTTGAGCAGGAGGGGAAATCTGCTTGTTTCTGTGAGAATCAATGTGCCGGGGTTGGACGTTATTCGTGAGCAGTTAACCACTGACCCGTATTTTTCAGTTGTGTTGCAGGATGTGCAAGCGAGTCAGAAGTCAAACTTTCTTTTGCATGATGGGTTTTTGTTCAAAGGGAACCAGCTATGTATTCCTGACTCCAGTCTTCGGTTGAAAATTATTCAGGAGTTACATAGGGAGGGTCATGTAGGTCGTGACCGTACTTTACATTTGGTGCAGTCTTCCTACTTTTGGCCTACTATGAGGAAATAGGTAGAACGTTATGTCAAAAGGTGTCGAATTTGCCAAGTCTCGAAGGGCACAACTACTAATGCGGGTCTTTATATGCCTTTACCAGTCCCTTCAAAGCCTTGGACTGACATTAGTATGGATTTTGTGTTGGGGTTACCTCGGACTCAAAGGGGTAACGATTCTATCTTTGTTGTTGTTGATCGGTTCTCCAAAATGGTGCACTTTATTCCTTGCAAGAAAACGACAGATGCAGTTAATGTGGCTCAATTATTCTTTCGGGATGTTTATCGTTTGCATGGTCTGCCATCTTCTATTGTTTCTGACCGGGACACTCGTTTCTTGAGTCATTTTTAGCGCAACCTATGGAAAATGGTGAACACTCAGCTTAGCTTCAGTAGTGCCTATCACCCTCAAACGAATGGCAAACGGAGGTGGTCACTTGGTAATCTTTTACGATGTTTTGTGGGTGATCATGTGAAGTCTTGGGATCAAAAGCTATGTCAAGCTGAGTTTTCTCATAATCATGCTGTCACTAGAAGTACTGGGTTTAGTCCTTTTCAGGTGGTTTATTCTGCTCAACGACGGGGTCCCCTTGACCTGATGTCACTTCCTGTTCCTGGTTCTGTACCTAAGAAAGTGAAAGATTTTGTTGAAGGGCTACATGAGATTCATAAAGATGTGCATGACAACCTGGTTCAAGCCAATTCAAAGTACAAGCAGGCTGCTGATAAAAAACGAAGACAAGTTGATTTTGAAGTAGGAGACTTTGTGTGGGTTGTTTATACTAAAGATCGTTTTTCAGTTGGGGAGTATAACAAATTTTCAGCCAAGAAAATCGGGCCAGTGGAGATTGTGCAGAAAATAAATCCGAATGCTTACCGTCTGAAGTTACCAAGTCATATTCGTTGTTCGGATGTTTTTAATGTCAAACACCTGCTGCCATTTTATGGGGATTCGTCTGATGATGATGTCACTGCAGATTAGTGGTCGAATTTTGTCTATCTAGGAAGGAATGATGAAGGCCCAAGCATTGACGAACAGGCCATGTTATATTTGGAGGCCCATGATCGTGTCTCCAAAGGTGGCCCACGAAAACGGGCATAACTTGGCCCACGAAGCTCCGTTTCAAGCCTATTACCAGTCAAATCGAAGCTTGAGACGAGGAGCCCATTGTGGCAAACTTCCAACAACAGTTTAGCCCATGTCCGAAGCCCAAAAACGCCTCCTAAATAAAGTTTTGGACCTTTTTATCTTTTTTCAGCACCTTTTATCTTTTTGTTTTTGGGTTTGTGTTTGGCCCATGGCCCATTTTAGGCCCATTTCGTATTTTAAAGTCTTTTTATATGCTTGTAATGTAATTCCGAAAGTTAGACTTTAATTTTATAATAATTAATTTTTCTCTTCATTTTCCCTGACCTTTGGGTGGGATTTTTAGGGTTTGGAAGTTCATCACGGTATTCGATTGAATCAACGTGATTCGATCTTCTGTTTGGTTTTACCGCTGCATCAGATCATTAGCTTACTTTGTGATCATTAGCTTGCAATGTGATCATTAGCTTACTTTGTGATCATTAGCTTACTTTGGCATCATTAGCTTACAATGTGATCATTAGAATACAATGTATTCAATTACATTAGGATATAAGGTATGCAAATATTTTAAGTAAATTGTAATCTAAAACAAGGCCATTAGATTAGACCATACTTAGCCATTTTGGTTGAAATACAACTAGGAAAAGTATTGATATGTGTAACTTATATACAGTTAGCAAAGCTCAATTAAAGAAAGGGATAACGATTAATGGAGAGCGAAACAGAATCCAGGTGAGTTTCTAGCCCCATTCCTTATTATGTTTTCGGGGTTGTGTGCATACTCGATGTGATTAGTTAATACACTTACCTTAAGTGGTAAGTGTATGCTAAATATGATATATGTGATAGATATGAATGATTACTTGTTGGCATGTGAACGATCTTCGAATATTGCACGTACTGTCATGTTATAAATAAAGATAAGAATGTTATATGTAATGTATGGATGATATATGTATGTTATGAATGAACATAAAGAGACAGCTAGGTACAGAAGAAAAGGGACCGGACCCTAATTATATTCGAGGCAGAAAAGAGACCGGACCCTAATAATATTTGAGGCAGAAAGGGACCTAACCCTAATAATATTCGAGGCAGAAAAGGGACCGGACCCTAATAATATTCGAGGCAGAAAAGGGACCGCGCCCTAACAATACTCGAGGCAGTAGGGCGTATGCTCTTTAAAATGTATAAGTATGTAAAGTATGAATAGATATATGATATGTAAAGAAATTATAAAGGAAAGAATGTATAAGTATATGAAAGTATTGTATATAACTTGATTAACTAGAACTCACTCAGCGTAGCTGACTTTTAGTATGCAAGCAGGTGAGTAGGATAAGGCAAGTAGCTTGAGCAGGGCACATGGCAGATGAATAAAGAAGCTGGCATCTGAAGACACAAGTTGTTTTTATGACTTTATGTTTAATTTGAAAGACAAGAATGTTTAATTAAGACAAATTATGAATTATTATGTAATGTTGTTGAAACCTACCAAGGATCTATCCACGTCGATACATCAATTAAACACAAGATCGATTAATACTTTAAATACATACTTTATTGATAGATAAGGGATACATACATAATAACTTATGGAGAGCCTAATAACTTAGATCTAGGATCTCTCACATCTCTCATATGTGTGATCAACCTACAAATGAGCATCGATATGCCTATTTATAGGCCATATGCTCTAGTTCGTTAAATTAGTCTAATTCATTATATCTTTATAACGAGTTAGACACCATTTGTTATGATTCCATAACGAATGGTAATAAGTTAACGAACTAGCCCTCATTCGTTATGCTTCCATAACGAATGGGCTCATACCTTAACGAACTAGTCTAGATAACTAACGAATTACATTAAATAAACAACCTAGACTATCTATAACTTATTCGATTGATACGGACACCAAAACTATGCACTAACAGACACCCCTTTTCCGTAGCTATCGAATACTTTAATCTTTAATACTTTAACTGCAAATCAACAGTCACAAAACCGTGCACTAACAGACACCCCATTGACTGATGATTTTCGGGCTTGTGCAAATAGACAATCTTTAAATCTTTTCAGCAAACCAACAACTTGTAGCCTCTCATATCAGACAACCCCCTCAAAGTGAGCAACTCTTGGAGATCATCCCGATCATCCATTGGCGTATAATATGGTTCAATCTTTCAACAATCAGCAACAAGTCATCAGCTATCCGTCAGCACCGGTAAAGAAAACATATCTTTACGTGTAACCTCGTCACACATTTTCATGAACAAATCGATCATTCAACATCTTTCACTTTGGTTTTCCCTCTCTTGATAACGTGTATCCAAATATACTCTTTGAAGCTATTCCACATCTCATTCGCAAAGATGCACTAATGTTTGGGCATATGATTTAGAGTTCCAACCTCCATTAATCAATCAAGAATGTTCAAATTCTTTAATCTAATGACAAGACTCGTATATTCTTCAATAAGATCAACCTATTCGAGAATCGTCCCCCTCAACAGAAGTAATCCGCCATTTACTCGTAGCCAACATAGTCAGGATCAAAGTCCCTCAGAAAGAAGTAAACGAACATACACTCGTATCCCACATAGTCAGGTTTGAACCTTTGAACAAATCATCACCAATCGAAAAACAACCGCAATCTTGATCTCAGTTAAACGTAGCTTTGCAAGCATGAATTACCACCCGAATTGTAGTAATTTTTCAAGAAACCTTGCAAATGTAGGATGATGCAAGCTAAATAAACTCATATGAAAGTTTTATATCCCCCTTTTCTTGACAAAATCATCAAGGTCTTGAATAATCTTCAAAGTTCACAAAACAAACTCCTCCTTAAATTACTCGCAGGGTCCCCCTCAACCAATTGAAACGCGTAAAAAGTCGATCAGAAAGTACGTCACCAAAATTGAGAGAAGAGTATCAAATGCATTAGGAACATCTCAGAAAAAATTCGGTTAAGAAAATTTTTCCCGATTTTCCCACCAAAAATTCACCGAAAATTTTCGAAAAAAAATATTATCACCAAAATTTTCAAGAATGAAATCTCACTTACGAGGAATATTCAGGAAAAAATTCGCGCAAGAAAAATTTTCCCGCCAAATAACTCTTTTTTTTAACGAATTGCCTCTCAATTTGTTATATTAACAACTCCAATTCGTTAACTTAGTTCGTGCTCTTCATTCGTTAACATAGTGTGTGCTCTCCCTTCTTAATTCGTTATAACAATTACACGGATGGCCTCCAATTCGTTAAGATCTCCACACTTCGTCATACACATTAACGAATTACCTTAATTCGTTACCAATACCTTAATGAATTAACTTAACGAATCTCCTTAATTCGTTCTCACTAAATTAACGAATCTCCTTAACGAATTACCTTAATTTGTTATCATTAACTTAACGAATTACTTTAATTCTTTATAAATTACCATCTTAACTCGTTAAAAACCCATAACGAAATAGCTACTGTAGATTCGTTAAACTGCCTAACGAATCAGCTGCAGTAGCATAACGAATCAGCTACAGTAACTTAACGAATCAGGTTGTTGGATCTGAACTGCTCGCCGAAAAAACGTAATTCGCCGGAAAAATAAGTTACATGGCCGGAAAATTGTAGATCTGGCTAGAATATGCAGATCCAAGTTTCAACCATGGCAGATCCATCAAAACACCATAATTAACCAACATAAATACTCACGAAAACTCAGATTTTCATACTAAGCATGAATCAATCCACTATTTTAATAAATACCCATTGATTCAACACCGATTGAATCTATCCGTAACATGCTCTTCAATGGTGAAAACTTCAATTCACCATAATTAACCACCAAAATCCACAGGAACATGCATATTTCAATTATAAACATGATACCATCATCCAATTAACTTAACACACACTAAATCATCATAAACTGAATCAAAAATTAATATGCTCTTCCATGGTGGATTCGTCAATACACCATAACTTATCACCAATTTACACAGGGAGATTCGTATTACCTCAACAAACACGAATTCATCCTCAAATCTGTCAATCATCCATAAATTAACCACAAATTCAACAAAAACAGTTCCAAAAACCCGAAGAACACGAAAAACTCAGATTCAATACCTTATTATTGATGCATTGAGAGCAGTTGTCTGCTCTGATACCAATTGTTTGAACCCGTCTCGGATCTAGCCGCGTCGATACATCAATTAAACACAAGAACGATTAATACTTTAAATACATACTATATTGATAGATAAGGGATAAATACATAATAACTTATGGAGAGCATAATAAACCAAATAACTTAATGAATCACCGAGAACCCATATCTCGATGATCGAATACCTTAATGTGTTTTATGTTTTGAAACACTTATCTTAAAGAAAATAAATAATATATAAAATGAAAAAGCAAAATCTTTTTGGAATTTTGAAATTGTTAATGAAAATTATTTACCAGAAAAATATCCAAAAATTAAAATGTAAAACAGGAAAAATATTTTTGTGTTTTTGTATGAGTTGTTTAAAAGCAATACATATTTTTGGATTTTTGGTGAGTTTGAGCAGAGAATCATATTGACCAGATTGCCCTTCCATCACAGTTTTATATTTCAATGATATTGTGACTAGCGTTAAGTCGGTCATTGGTATTGTTGTCCACCTAAATCTTATAACAAATCTTCAAGCATTTTTGTGATATGATTAATAGTTCAATTAGAGCACAGAATATCAGAAACTATCAGCCTCTAATCTCGGTTCAAGCTTAATTTGATTTTTACCATATCACCCCAACTTGACTTAAACCATTATATTGCTGATCAAAATTAGATTTTTTATAGAAATTTATGAGCAATGCATTGAGTTTCTTTTACTATGAGTGAGTATGCACGAGTCCATATGTTGGCTTACATACATTATATCCCCTGGGTCCATTTCTTAATGGTATTAGGACGCGCGCAAGGGAGGAACAAATGTATGACTAACAGCGGATTTTGATCAAGTCAGTAATTTAGATTGTACGAGGTACAACAATGATCTAGTTTAATGACTTTGGGTTTGCTCTAAAAGAGAATGAAATATCCATGCATATGAATACCCAGATGATTAAGCCGCATAAAGACTCACAGTGTCCAGAATTTCAACGCTTGTTATTTGCTTTATTTATTTTTGGGTGATCAAACAAATATAAGACTTGAGTATGACAGGTTATTAGATTTCTACCATCCTCACTGAGATTTTTGCTAGAGACTAACACCTCTTTCAATTTGGCATTTCTTTATGTTTATATGACATACTTTACTTTAACAGTTTGTTTAAGACCTACCAATGCACCAATGCAATTAAGCACTCAGTCTTTTAAGCTCATTTCTTGTTGGATATGGGGTCAAAACAGTCAATGTACTATCATTTTCTCTTTTTGCTTCAAAAACTCAAAAATTTTGAGGGGCATAAAGCAAATTAAATTTAATCGCCCCAGTTACATTAAGTCTATAAATTAATGGCTAACCTTTCAATCCACAAGTGAATAATAGGACCAAAACATGCAAACATGTTTCACAAACCTAAATAACCGACATAATTTTAAGCGAGAAAATTAAGTAAAAACACATAACGAACACCCCAACTACTTTCCATTTTCGGGTAAATGGCTATCCCGAACATCTACGAGTAAATATCAGGACCAAACATATACGAGTACATGTCCTCCAAATATGAGTAATTGACATACTTTTCAGCGAACGTATGAAAAAATCTTTTTGGCTTTTCTCTATACATATATAAACACAATCTTTTTGTCTTTTTTGGTTTATTGGATTTTATTAATCCCAACTTTCACCTATTGGCCGGTGGTGAGCCCAACTTCAAATGTAATTTCTAGCAATCCCAACTTTTAATATATTTTCCTATAACAATTCCTCGTTAAAAGAACTTTAACACCGTTAGTGTTTGCTGAGCTGGACGGATGACGTGTCAAATAAATTTGCTGATGTGTAAAAACATTATATATTTTATATTTAATTTTCTTTTAAACCCTTTCTATTTAACCTTTAGAGCCTAAAATACTAAAACCATTCTCACAAATAACGATCAATTGAATTGGGAGCCCTAATTTCTCTCTCAACAAGGATCTGGGGCGCTTGACGATGGAAGAGATCATCAATATCATGCTTTGGCATGGTGGGACAATCAAAGATTCTCCAAAATTTAGGTACGTTGGGGGTGATTCGACAATTGTTAGGCTAGACATTGACAAAGCTTCTTACTTTGAACTAATCGACTATGTAATGAAAACCGGTTGCTTCAAGTCTAAAGATTTTTACATGTATTGTTTGATTCCTGGTGTTGGAGGCTTGAGGCCATTAGTTAATGATTTTGATGTCATTGATATCATAAAGATGGTTAGTATTAATTCCACTCAAGTTCTTCATGTATACACTTAACTAGAGCCTATCCGTAAACCTGAAACAGCCAAACTCAGTAAAACTCAAGCCCAGCCCATTTCACAACCCACTAAAAATCTAGCGCAGCCCACGAAAACCCAATCCCAGCCCAATTCCCCTCAAGTCCAAGTACAAGGTCTGAAGAACACTAAGTCCTCAGCTAGAAGAGGTATACCAGTAGCAAAAGAGACATCTCATGTAATCAGGTCTGATGATGAGGGTTTTGACAAGGAAGGATCTGAGGATGAAATTAGCTCTGATGACTCTGGATCTGATGATGAAGTAAATATTTTTCATGGTGAGGATGACTATGATACTGAGTTTGAAAATGAGGAATGGATAGATTCAGTGGCTGCCATACAACAAGTGGATAAGGAAGATGTTGTATTAAAGAATAGTTTGCTTAAGCAGTGTTTAAATGGATCTAAGGATGCAAAAGAAAACATGGTTGAATATTTTGAAGGTAATTTTGTTGAATCTTTTGAGGCAGGGGGTTCACATTTAGAAGCATATAGTAGTTATGAGGATTCAGATGGTTATGTTAATTCACCGGGGGAAAGTGAAGATGATAACGTAAGAGGGAAAAAGTACAAACAAAAGGTTCCGGTTGTGTGTGAGCGAACTAACTGGCATAACTTTATTTGGGTTGTTGGAACAAGATTCTCTACAAGGGGATGCATTTAAGCAGGCTGTTCGAAAGTATGCTGTTATTAATGGTAGGAATGTTTACATTTCTATCAGTGATAAGAAAAGACTAGGCCGTCTAGGTGTCAACTGTGTTAAGGGTTGTCCTTTTTATCTTTTTTCCTCATTTCATAAGGGTAAGTCATGTTATATGGTTAAAAAAGAAAATAACAAGCATACTTGTCAAAGAAACATGTGTAAGAATAGACAATTGACCACTGAATTTGTTGCTAATGACTTCTTATCAGTTTTTAAAGCTAAACCCCATTGGTCTGCTATAGATATACAATCAGCAGTTAAAGAGAAATATAAGGTGTTGATAGAGAGATGGTTTGCTTATAAAGCAAAGAGTTATGCGCATAGGATGCTTCATGGATCGATGAGAGATCACTACAGCCAAATTGCTTCATACGTGGCATCTTTAAAGGATGCAAATCCAAGTTCTACTTTTGAACTCGTAACAGCCCCCCTCCCCCCCCCCCCCCGGGGTTCATTAATGCAAATCCTATTTCAACAATTGAAACTTTTTATAGATTTTTTGTGTGTTTTTATGGAGTGAAGAGGGGTTTTCTAGCTGGTTGCAAGAAGGTGTTGTGTCTTGATGGATGTTTTTTGAAAACATTCCTTGGTGATATGTTATTGGCTGCCATAGGAAGAGATGGCAATGACCAAATGTACCCATTGGCTTGGGCGGTAGTTGAGGGTGAGACCAATGATAGTTGGGAATGGTTTATGGATCAGTTAGGAAGATGTTTAGACATAAATGACGGTGGGAATGGTTGGACACTCATATCCGACCAACAAAAGGTATGTTGCTAAATGTTGTTTTGTTATTAAATGTTAATACTAAACCTTGTTTCATTAGTAAATGTCGTTTCACTAATGTTTTCTATAAATGTGGCAGGGATTAGTAAATTCTGTTTCACTTGTTTGGAAGAAAGCTGAGCATAGAATTGTGCAAGACACATATTTGCTAACTGGAAAAAGAAGAACAAAGGTGAAGATCTAAATGAGGTATACTGGAGAGCAGTTAGGTCATATTGTGTGGCTGATTACTATGAAGCTATTAAGGAGATGACAACACTATCATCTGATGCAGTAGAGGATTTCTTGAAACAAAATCCGAAAGGATTTACAAGGTGCTTTCTAAGCAATCAAACAAAATGTGATGTCATAGTAAGCAATATGACAGTGACATTTAATGGATACATCAGTCATGCCAGATCAAAACACATTATCAATATGTTAGAGGATATCAGGGTCCTCGTAATGACTAGGTTGAACGATAAGAAGAAAAAATGTTACATGAAGATGTGATTGTGTGTCCTAAGGCTCAATTGAAGCTTGATAAAGAGAAACAAATGGCATATTACTGTGAAGTTTTCCCTTCATCATTCAATGTGTTCCAAGTTAACCATTATAATAATGATGTTTCTGTGGATCTACTTAACAAGACATGCACTTGTAAAAAATGGGATTTAACAGGTATACCATGTAAACATGTGTGCGCAGTGGCTGGGTTTCTGAGAAGGAATGTTGAGGAATTTGTTGATGAATGTTACCACAAAGACAAATACATGAAATCCTATGAATTTTCAATTCCTCCTTTGCCTGGTAAAAAATATTGGTCGTGTGTTGATTACCCTATGGACCCACCTCCAATTAAAAGTGCTCCTGGCAGACCAAAGAAAAATAGGAAGCGAGATCCACATGAGGATCCCAAGAGACCTGGAAAACTTACTAAGCATGGGGCACAAATGACTTTTGGTATTTGTGGGGGAACGGGCCATATAGGAAAAGCTGCATTGGAAAAGGTAAAGAGACAGCAGAATCAGCTCCTAAGAAAGCATGGGGTAGGCCAAAGAAGACAACAATCCAGGCAACACGGGAGTCAAATGGGAAAGAAACTCAGGCATACCAAGTGATTCCATGTCAAGTAACACAAAGATCAAAGGGGAAGGCTGCAAGGGGAAGAGGAATGACAAGAACAGGGGGAGGGCTGCCTAGTGGTTTTTTTATTTCAGTTTAAGAATGCTTTTGCATATTGTGTTTTGTACGAATTAGGTACTTTTGGTACGACTTATGTAACTAGATTATGTATAAAACAAATGCTATGTTGCAGCATTTTGTTAAAACTATGGTTGGTTGCAGCATCTAATGTATTTTGGCAACTTGTATTTTCGTAGTTTGGAAACCTATGTAACTTTGCAGTTTGAAAACTTATGTATTTTGAATATCTTAGTAGTTTTTTATGATGATCAGTTACTTATGTAAACTTATGTACTTTGATCATTTAAATAGTTTTAAAATCATGCTATGACTTGATATTTTTTACGTGCAAATTTAAATTCAGCCTTAATGAGTTCGATCGAGCCGAACGCAAATTTAAATTCAGCCTTAATGTTTTCACCTCAGGTTCGATTCATGTTGGTGCACTTTTTTGCAGCTATTTATTTGTTCTTTTGGACTTCTTTTGCAGCCATTTGTTTACAATATTTGTTCTTTTTTGCAGCAATTCATTACCGCCTAAATTCATGTCGTTACGCAGCCGCACCGAGCTTTTTTTTGTTTGTCATAGGTGTTAGTGCTGAGTTTTTTGTTGTTGAGTTTTTTTTTAATAATTTTATAGTTTTGTTTGTTTTCGCTTTTTTTATGTCATTTAAACCATAACGAACGTAGCCGAAGCCAATCAAATCCGCATCGGATTGCAGCTGCAACACGCAAGTTATTTTTTTCTTTCGCTGCGAGTTTTGTTGCTAAATTTATCTTTGTCTTTAGTTTCGCTACCGTCGGTTAGCGGCCATAAAGCGTTGGTTATTATTATTCGTCGCACTTTTTTCCGTTTTTAATGTCATCACAATCATTACTAACCGAATTCACGTCATTACACAGCTGCAACGAGCATGGTTTTTTTTCACAGGTTTGGTGTTGAGTTTTTTGTTGCTAACTTTTTTTTCGTTTAGTTTTAGTGTTGTAAATCGATACCAACCGAATTCATGTCAGTGACGAATTTACTTTGTTATTCACTACACCGTCAGCTCGGCGCAACATGCCAGGTCTGAAACCTAGTTATTGATTAAACGGGCCTAGTCATCTGTGTTTTTTAGTCACTATAGGGTCTGCACACGATATTCATGATTATGTCAAAATCTCAAATAAAAGAATACATGTATTCAAGGGAATTTTTTTAATCTACACAAATGATAAGGGAATGAGTTTCTATCTACACAAATGGGCCAGGTAATCAGTGCAGCACCCATGGCTCAAAAAGTCATTTGAATATGATGTTCAAAAGTTGGATTCTCAGATGTTCAAACTTTAGAATAAGTGATAAAATTCTTTGCAACATCATTAAATTTGTATTAATATAAGTTCTTTGTAACAATTTAAGCAACAAATAGATTCAACGGAAATTTAATTAATAACCATAGTTTTAGTACATCAATTTGAACAACCATACATTAATAACAAAAAAAAAAGTCATTAACCATAGCTCTCACTAAAATAATCACCCTATTACCGAAACAACAATTACTAAACCTAAAACATATTGATCCATCCCGTTGGACTTTGTTTTTAGTAAATGCTCTCTCAATTTTTTGTTCTCTTCTTGCAATATCATCTTTTCCAACTTCAAATTTTGCATCTTCATATCTTCAAATATCGTGATTGCAATAGACATTTCCACCCAAATCTACTTTGAAGATTTTAGGGTTTCTATTACCTTGAAATGTAGAAAACGATGATGTAGAAGATGAGTTCATTTCTTCGGTCGATTCATTGATTCAAATGGTTCAATCAATGGCTTTAAGTTTTAGGGTTTCTAATTAAATCTTGAGAGGGATAGAGATTAGGGTTCAGTGATCGATCGTCAAAGTGTTTATGTTGATGTGTTAAAAAGGTTGTGTGTTTCTAGATGTTAAATAAAATGATAAATATAATATTTACACATCAGCGGGTCCACATTACACGTCATCTGTCCAGCTCAGCAAACACTAACGGTGTTAAAGTTCTTTTAACGGGGGATTGTTGTAGGAAAATATATTGAAAGTTGAGATTGCCAGAAATTACATTTGAAGTTGGGCTTAGCGCCGGCCAATAGGTAAACGTTGTGATTATTAAAATCCAATAAACCTTTTCAATTTTCTTATAAACAAAGAAACTTCACAATCTTTTTAGATTTTCAGATTTTTCTATACAAACTAAAAACACAATATTTTTGGTTTTTCAAGATTATAAATTGTTTTTGGTTTTTTCAAAATATTTTAAAAACATTAAGAACAAGAAAACACAATATTTTTTTTATTTTTTAAAATTTTTCAATGTTTTTTGAGTTTTAAATTTTTCAAATGTTTTTGGGTTTTATCTATACAAACAAAAAGCACACTATTTTTGTATTCTCTATTTTTCACCCCCTAAAAACCAAAACCAAAATAAAATATAAAAGAAAAATAAGCAGAAAATAAAGATAGTTATCATTGTTTTAGGATATCAGCAAGGGTCTTCAATCCATTTAAACCAAGCAAAAATTGAAAACGAGTTTTCTCAAAGGCTTTGGTAAATAGATCGGCTTTCTGAAAATCAGTATATACTTTCTCAAGGTCGATTAATTTCTTTTCAAAACAATCTCGTATAAAATGATATCGAATTTCAATATATTTTGTCTTAGAATGTTGTACGGGATTTTTGGTGATACTTATAGCAGCAGAGTTATCAATCAAAATAGGAGTAGTAAGAAACTTTAAACCGTAGTCGCGCAGATGTTGTTGAATCCACAAAACCTGGGAACAGCAACCCGAGGTTGCAACATATTCTGCCTCAGCGGTTGAAGTAGAGACCGTCGTCTGCTTCTTACACTGCCGGGAAACAAGCCGGTTTCCTAAGAATTGACACCCTGCCGTAGTTGATTTGAAGTTAATCTTGCAACCTCCGTAGTCCGAGTCTGAAAAGGCAGTAAGCTCAAAGTTATCGTCCTAGGGGTAACATAACCCGATTTCTGGATTTCCCCTCAGATACTGAAGAATTCGCTTGACCGCTGCTAGGTGAGTCACTCGTGGACTTGCTTGAAACCTAGCACAAAGACAAACAGCAAACATAATGTCGGGGCGAGAATCCGTTAGATACATCAAAGATCCGACCATAGCACGATAAAGGGTAGGATCAACGGTGTCCTCTAATTCATCCGGTGATAAATTGTGACCCACTGGGAGAGGAGTTGACGGGATTTTTCTGGCAGGTATCTTGAATCGGCTCAAGACATCGTTCACATATTTGGTCTGGTGAATAAAGATTTTTTTCGCAGACTGGTGAACTTGCAACCCCAGAAAGAAGTTCATCTCTCCCATCGAGCTCATCTCGAACTTTGTTTGCATGGACTTCTCGAACTCCTTACATAACGTGTCGTTTGTAGACCCAAATATGATGTCGTCGATATAGATCTGAACGAGGAGAAGATCACCAACAGTCTTATAAAATAAAGTGCAAAAAACAGTCCCTCGCTTGAAGCCGTTATCAGTCAGATGGTCGGCAAGCGTGCCATACCAAGCTCTCGAGGCTTGATGTAGACCATACAAGGCCTTGTTTAACCGGTAAACTCGGTCCGGATAATCAGGATCTTCAAAGCCAGTAGGCTGTAAAACAAACACTTCCTCGTGTAGTTCACCATTGAGAAAAGCACTTTTAACATCCATTTGATAGACTTTGATATTCCTATAAGCAGCATACGCTAGAAAGATTCGAATAGACTCCAATCTTGCAACCGGAGCATATACTTCAGTATAGTCAATACCCTCTTGCTGATGAAAACCTTGCACCACTAATCATGCCTTGTTCCTCACGATCACACCACGATCGTCTTTCTTACATTTAAATACCCACTTAGTAGGAATAGCCTTCTTGACTCGAGCAGGTTTATCAATAAGCTCCCAAACACCCAAACGTGCAAATTGTTGCAATTATTCTTGCATGGCTTCTACCCAAGAAGAATCTTCAAGTGCCTTACGAGTCGTCGTCGGCTCAACTTGGGATAGAAAGCAAGTTAATTTGGCAAGATTTACAATTCCAGATGAATGTAAATCCACATAAGCACACAATACATTATTCTCAATCAACAAAGTAACTTGATGACGTGTTTGAACGCCCACATCAAGTTCTCCAATGATGTTTTCCTGTGGATGATAATTATGAATCCGAAGAGTGGGATTCTCAGGAACAACAACATTTTCGAATAAGTTAGTGTAATGTTCTCCATGTTCAGGAGATGAAACATCACTGTCAAGTTCAATAACTTGATCATCAACTTGATTTTCATCAGAAGAAGTAGAAGCATTATCAAGAATAGTTGGATAAGTATCACATGAATCTTCAGTTGAAGCAGCAGTTGGAGCTTCAACATTATTAGAACTTGAAAATCTTCGAATGGCCAAAAAATCTTCAAAGTATGCTTGAACCAAGTCTTCATCAGGTTGCTCAGTTGAAGGAGTGAATGAATTAAATAATCCATCATAATCAAACATCCAGTCAGGACCTTTTCCTTGAGGAGGTGTAATGTACTTTTGACAGTCCACATGATACCATTCCTCAACGCAACCAGAAATGAAATTAAATACCCTTTTCTTTGTAGAAGCATACCCCAAGAAATATCCCTCGATGGCTTTTTCTTCAAACTTACCCACATCCTTCTTCAAAATAGTACAAGGGCACCCAAACGATTCCAAGTACTTTAAGTTAGGCTTTCGGTTGTTCAAAAGCTCATAACTTGTCTTCTTGAGTCTTTTAACAGTTAGAACCCGATTAAGTGTATAACAAGCTGTTTTCACCGCCTCATTCAAGAATTGGACAGGAAGCTTAGAATCAGCAAGCATAGTTCTTACAACTTCAATCAAAGTTCTATTTTTTCTTTCAGCAACACCGTTCTGTTGTGGTATATAAGATGCACTATATTCTCGATGAATTCCTTTTTGAATGCAAAAGAAATCCAATACAGTGTTCTTAAATTCAGTACCATTATCACTTCGAATTCTCCTCACTTTTTGCTTGTATAGTGATTCAATCTTAGTGATTAGGTTTTGTACCAGAACAGGTGTTTGATCTTTTAAACTCATAAATAAAACCCTTGAGTATCTTGAATAATTATCGGTAACTACCAGACAATACCAATCTCCATATGAAGTCGTTCAAGAGGAGTATCAATGGAATTCAATAACTTAGAAGGATGGGACTTTTTCTTCTGTTTGTCTTTCTTGCAAGCGACACAATGATCAGATAGTTTAAAGTTCTTCAGCGAAACACCATCGACTAATTCATTTTCCATTAAATAATTCATCTTTCGAACATGAATGTGATCCATTCTACGATGCCATAGAATAGAGTCCTTCTCGGTTGCTTTTGAGACATAACATGTTTCGATAGACGTTCATACTTTACAACTCATATTTAAGACATAAATATCATTTAATCGAGGTGATCGCATGACAACCATGTCCTCAGGAATCATGTATCCCGGTTTCAAAATCAGACATTCTTTATCGGTAAATACCGTGGTGTATTTCTTGTCACAGATTTGCGACACACTCAATAAATTATGTTCCACCTTGTCACAGTAATTGACTTTTTCAAATGTAATGTGACCATTTGAAACTTCACCTTCTTGTGTTATCATGCCCCCAGAATTCCCAGCAAACGCCACATAACCCCCTTGAATATTTCTCACATTTGTTAAGAGGTCGAGATTTCCAGTGATATGACGAGAACATACACTATCCATTATCCAGTTTTCACCTGACACGGTCTTGGATGTACCCTACACACAATGTAAAAACGATTAGTTCAAAAAGGCAGCCAATGCCTCAGTCTTGGGCACCTTTTGAGTTTCTCTTGTAAAATTAACTTGAGCAGAATTCAACTGTTGTTCAGCAACTTGAGAATAAGTTACAGGTTTCTTAGACTTTCGTCTTAGATAAGCAGCTTGAACGACATTTGAGTTCATGTTCTTGCAGATAGGTTCAGTTGGAACAAACTTTGGTTTCACTTGACCATGTGTTTCGTTCACATTAATTCCCTACGCGGATTCACGTTTGAAAACATGATATGAGTATCATCATCACATGACACAGGTCGTTTCAGAATCTCCTTTATCACAGGAACCGGTTTCAATTGGTCCTTGACAAACGGGTGAAGATTCTGATATTTCTTCTGGCCACAGTTTCTCACCACATGACCTTGTTGTCCACACAAAAAGCAACTTCGCATGTCCACACGGTCATGTTGAGATTTGGCAAAAACAGATGCAACAGAAGGTTGATGACTCACATTTTTAGTGAAACTCTTGACCAAATCATCAGACGACACAGACTTATTTTTCATATAGAAATCAAGATTAGAACAGTTAGAAAAACTTTGTAATGTGTCAGTTCCAGTTGATTTCACAAAATGAACCTTTTTAGCATTTTTTTAACAATTGCTTTGCTTTAATCAATGGGTTTGATGAATTTGATGTTTTGGCACAAGCATATTGACGTTCAAGATCTTGTATCTTGTCAGTTTCATTGTAAAAGACACTTTCAATCAGTTCAGGTTTGATAATACTAATCGGAATGTCTTTTTCAGTGAACATCCTGTTCATTCCCTTTACATAAAAAACACGAGCATATGATGGCTTAGAATTAGTAGGATTGATGAAACGCATCAAGTCCTCATCAGAAATTTTCAGTTTTTTTGATTTCTTTATCTTCACAGGTTTTAACTTTCACTTGTTCTTCCTTTTTCACATGAGGCTTGTATGAACCATACACGGCTTCCTCAAATTCATGAGGTTCACAAAGAATGTGATTTGAACTTGGAATGTTCTTGTTTTTGTGTATAACCTCAGGTTCAAACACATCCTCAATAATCACTTTATCAACATTTTCAACAAATACTTTGTTGCTTTCAACATGAGGTTTTTGAGGTATAGATTGGGATTTAACAGTTTTAGTTTTCACTGGTTTTGATGTTTCAGAAATCACAGATTCTTTTACAATCACATCTTCTTCTTTTCTAGCAAAAGGATTTGCTTTATAATCACTGTGAAAATGTGGTGGAATTTCAACAAAACCTATACCTTTTTTCGAATCTTTTTGCTTTCCAGATACTTCGATTATTTCGTTTAACAAAAAGGAAGAGTTTCGAAATTTTCCCAACTTGTTCTTTAACTCAAGAACCTCATTCTCAAGCTCGGTTTTCTTTGAACAATGTTTCAAAATTTCTTGAAACTTTGATCATTGATTGTCATTTTAACAGATAACTCAGCCTTGAGATCATGGTTACTTGTCGACAAAGCTTCAATCTTCTCTCGAGATCTCATTTGAGATTCAAGAGATTGTCGATAAGTATTCTTTAGTGAAGCAATTTCTCTCACTAAATTATCATTATGATTCTTTAAATACTCTAACTTACGTTTGTTAGACTCACATTCAACACAATTTACTTTAGCGGATGAAGTATCAGAGATAGAAGGCCTAACCTCATTGATCTTAGCCATGCAAGCAAACGTGATTGGAAATTGATCACATGAATCATCAGAGTCCAATTCAGTGTCATTGTCAGACGATAACTCACTTCCGCTTGCATCTTGAAAAACATCATTTATCTTGAACATAACCAAATTGGCTTGATTGTCATTACACAACAGTCGTTGTGACCAATCGGTTCCACCAGCTAACATTGCTTGTGACCCAGAAGTAGACGGTTTCTTTTCAGCATCATTACCTCGTGGTGTAGAAGAACTTTGATTTTGACCACAAAGACCAGTATACTCCTTTTTCGGCTTATCACATTCCTTTGCAAAATGTCTAAATTCCTGGCAATTATAACATTTGAGTTTCAGTTTATCAAACCCCAACTTCTTGTTTAAAGCGGGAAGATCTTTGCCGGTCCTTTGCATAAACCTTTTAACTTTACGGACAATCATTGCCATGTTTCATTTCAAGTCCATAATCTCTAAGTCATCCGGATCAATCTGATCATAGTCTTCATCAGTCAAATCACTCGTAGCTATCTTACTACTCACCAAATTCTCATAAGAAGACATGAAAGCTGATAAGAAAGCAAAGTTTTGTTCAGCTTCCTTCATGTTGACAGTCGGTGGTGGTGAGAATTGTTTTCTAGTGGATGAATTTCCAGATCCTTCAGAAGCACCAGGTGATCCATAATTTCCAGCAGTGTAGAAACATGCTCTTGGATCACTATAGATAGTTGTTGCATTCTCACTTGAATTTTGTGTAAGAAATGCAGTGATTGGAGAAATGGTTGAGCTCAAGGGCATACTCCCACCATAAAAAGCAGGATCTTGATTATCCATTGAACTTTTAACATTTTAGATCGTATTCTCTTGCTTCGATCTTTTGCATGAATTCGGATGTTGTCAAGTCTTCATTGTAGAAGTAATTGTTCTCTTTTAAAACCATTAAAAACATATAATAAGAACTCGGTAAAGCACTCTTGATGATCAATCTTATCAAATTCAGAAGTTTCCAACTTCATTTTATCCATCTCGGCTATCAAATGATTAAACCTTGTTGTCATCTCCTCGACAGTCTCACCCTTAAGTAAATTAAAGTTTCTAAATTGAAACTTTAGCATGATTTTCTTGCTTTCAGCAGTGTTACCCATACTCCTCATACGAATGTGTTGGAATAACGAAGCACAAATCTTTATGCTACCAACTTGGTGAAAGATGTTTTCCGGTAAAGCCATTGTAAGAGTAGAATAGGATTTTGTCTCAATTTCCAACACTTTCTTTTCTTCTTGAGAGTATTGAGAGATGGCTTTAGGTGTGAAGCCGTTAGTCTCATCTCCAATCATAGGAACGGTATATACCTCATCCAGGCAATACAAACAATCGGGGTAAACTGACCCTATATGAGCATGGAAACGAGGTTCTCACTTAGTAAAATCGCTAAATTTCATTAAACGTGGACATTTTGAATGTGAACCTATCTCGGTGTCCAGTTTCAACATTTGTTGCATTAACATATTTTGGGAAGCTAAAGCATACATACCAGCCATTTGAAAAATGAAAATACAATCAAATTTCAAGGGTTAAATTTGAAATTTTCTTAATGAACTGTGAACAGTAACTTTGACGAAATGTGAATAGTAACGAATCAGGAATAAGTTTAACGAATCTGGAACAGTGACACGAAATAGATTATAACGAACTGGTCAATGAATTAAGTCAAAATAACGAATTAGTTTGACGAAATAGGTTAACGAAACAGATGGTTCTTTTAATGAATCAATTAAGTGTAAGCTTAACGAATTAAGGTAACGAACTGGAGAGTTTCCATCACTAAGTCACTGTTAACGAATTAGGTGACGAATCAAGATGACGAATTAGCTACAATTGATAACAAGTCAACTCTAGCGAATTAGGTTGTTAAACGGTTATAACAAACTCTGACATCTCCTACCACGTGGCAAAAGGTTGTTAGGATTATTGTTAACGAAGTGGAAATGTGTCACACGAATTGAATGACACGAATCAGAACAAGTAAAGAACTGAATAACGAACCACACACGAATTGACGAATAACAATAACGAATTGGCTTGAGGTTTAACGAAACTTCAAATCTTCAAACCTTCATCAAACATTTCAAGAATTCTGGAAAACATATGAACACCAAACGAAAACCCAAATTTGTAATACCCTTCCAATACTACACCAAATCGAACATATTACCTATCAAAATACTCAGAATCACAACGCGAAACCAACTCAATCCATCCCGTAACCAATTAACCTTTAACTCGTAACCAATTCAACCAAAACCAAAACTCTGTTTCGGCCAAAATCCCGATCCAAACCAAACAATAACACAACCAATCCAATTTCCAATTCCAACTCACAATACCTTAACAAATATAGATCTACTCCAATCAATCCATATCCTAATCAAATTCACACTGAATTCAATCAAAATCAAACCGGAAACAAAATTATACCAAAATACCAATTAAACAGTCTTTAATTAACAATTAACATACGAATCATGAGCAATCGAACACCGAAAGCTCTTATACGACTTGTGAAACCCTTAAATCGATCTCGGATCTAAGGTCTTAATAACAATTACGGATCTAGTTCATGATGCTCTTATATGATTATATGTTATGTATTAGTATTAATTGTATATTAGGTGTATGTATAATATTAGATTGAATAATTATGAAGAAGCTTAAGAGAGAGGAAATCTGGACAGAGGTTCGTTATGTTAATCTCCAAACTTAAATTACTCAGTGGAATAATAACACTATATATAGAAGACGGGTCTAGTTCGTTAACATTCCATAACGAACTAGACACCGGCTTCGTTACATTTCAATAACAATAATAAAGTTAACGAACCGTCCCCTGATTCGTTAAACATCCTTAACGAATCAGGAGGAAACATAACTTAATTTCTGGTCTGTTAAACATCTTTAACAAACTAGATAATACCTTAACGAACTAACTTAATGATATACATCTATTTACACATCTCGAATCCCTTGTAAAGTTGTGTTTCTTTAATGTTTCAAGTTCGTTTTAGTTCATGTTTAGTACATCTTTTATTATTTAAGGTTTTTGAGTCAAGTTTATTATATGTTTACGTGTTTTATATTTTTTGGTGTCTTGCATGTTAAAATTAATTCTTTCTATCTTTTCATGCGAAGTTTAAGTTCGTTTTGCTCGTTATTGATTACATGATTACTCCACTTAGTGTTTGGATTTGTTTTCATGTAGATGATTGTTGGTGCATAATGCCAGTAGTTCATAGTCTAGTGTCTGTAATCGAGTCTGTAATGTTTAATTATGTTTTGTATGTTTAAGCGAAGTTACTGACAAGTTCGCTTAACAGGCGAACTTGTTAGTCAAGCGAAGTTATGGACAACTTCGCCTGAACATGCCAGGCGAAGTTGTCGTGTATTTATATACCTAGCTTACGGCTTAGTGAAGTTCCAATTAGTTGTTCGTTTCAGTAGTTTATCAAGTTCATTGTAACGTGAGGACGAGAGTCTGTAATAAGTGATATCGTATCACGTGTTTGAGTTATTATATAACGTGTGTTCGTTTCGTGTGTTCGTGTGATTCGTGTTCTATACTCGTAACGATCTACGCAAGGATTCCGCACCTGAGTTGATCGAGATATCTCGTGCGATCCGTACAGGGAACCTACAATTGGTATCAGAGCTTTTGCTCGATTGTGTGGTTCGGGATATTCACGCGGGTGTAGAAATCATCCCGTTTCGACTATTTGCGGGACGTGTTTTCTGTGTTTTTGAGTCAATCTTACCTCCTACCATCGTAATCAAGCCTTTGCACCGTCAAAAACCTCGTAAAATCCAGATTTTAGATCTGCAAAAACGTCCGTGTTCATCAGGCGAAGTTGCCGTCAGGATACGTAGGGTTTCGGCGAAGATATAAGGTTAAGCGAAGTTATCCACAACTTCGCCTACCTTCTCAAGTTCGCCTAACTCAGCGAAGTTCTCTACAACTCCGCCTACCTCCTAAGTTCGCTTACATTAAGCGAAGTTAATCATCTGCGAAGTTCTTCAGCGAAGTTAATCTGCGGCGAAGTTAAGGCTTAAGCGAAGTTATCCGTAACTTCGCCTACAGTACTTTTCAGAAAATTTTTTGATTTTTTTCGGGTTTCTTACTTTTCGGGAAAGATGTCGTCGATTAACATCTCTGAGTTAGTGAAGATGGAAGTTGAAGCAGGGTCAGCTACTAAGGCCCCAAGATTGATGAAGGGAACCGATTTCGTTGCATGGAAGGATCGGTTCATACAATACGTCAAATACCAGGATGCGAAGATGTGGGTATGCATCCAGGATGGTTATATTCCACCAGTTATGGAGTATGAAGGTCGTGATCAAATCAAAAAGTATAGCAAAATGGAAGAAGAAGAGAGAAAGATGTATGAGGCCGAGAGCAAGGCTCATGCTGCTATTACTATGGCTCTTCCACAAGAGATCCTTCATACGTTTAGAAAGTATACGTCAGCAAGAGAGCTTTGTGAAGCTCTTGAGAACAGATTTGAAGGGAATGTAGGAATCCGTGCTTCAAAGGTAAAATTGCTCAAAACCCAGTTCTCAGTCTTCAAGTATTTGAAGAATGAATCTTTAGATGATATTATCACTCGATATTACCATCTGATGACTGAATTGAGCAACTATTCAATTTCCTACCGAGAAGAAGAAATAGTTGAGAAGCTTCTAGATGCTCTCCCACCAAAATGGGAGATGTACACTGTGCTGATGAGGGAAGACAAAGACTTTCCCACATATGATCTAGAAACGGCAGTTAACAAGCTCCGAACCTTTGAGCTTAATATGGTCAGAAAGGAGACACCTATGGATCAGGTTCAAGATCCAGGTATGTATGGAGCTAAAGTCAACACTAGCTCAGGATCGAAGACTGAATCTGCTGCCTACTACTCGAAGGGAGAGTCGGGCGCAAACTCATCACATGAGGGTCATGTGTCAGTCAACACAAATGGTGATGTTTGCTATGTAGCAGGTGGATCGAGTGGTTCTCAACCCCAGGTAAGCAAGAGTAGTTACTCTCCAAGTATTCCCAGCAACAACTACTCCAAGATGCCTATGAGTGTCAAGTCTGCTGAAGAGCAGTTTGGTCTCTATGCTTCTTTTATTGCTTCCTATGAGAACTACATTCAAGGGAAGATTGTTGATCCAGCTGTGTTGGATGAAGACTATGACCAGATTGATGCTGATGATCTGGAGGAAATGGATTTGCAATGGCAGATGGCTATGATCGTAAGAAGAGTGAAGCGGTTTATGAGAAAGACCGGAAGAAAGTTTGTCGGTGGAAAGCCAGGGTTTGACAAGACGAAGGTGAGATGCTACAACTGTCAGCAAAACGGCCACTTTGCAAAGGAATGCAGGAATGAGCGTGTGGAACGAAGTCAGGGCAGGTCTACACAGCAAAGTGGGGGTTCTAAAGATTATAGTGCAATGATTTCCAGAGGAGATGGTGAATACAACTGGAACTTGCATTCTGAAGAAACTTTCGAACAGGCCAATTTGGCGAAGGTTGAAACTGAAGGAAATGAGAAGGTTACCGGAGAAGAAAAAGCTTTCATGGCAGATGTTAAAGACCAGCTCTCAGAGATATGTTCTAAACCTACATGTTCTAAATGTGAAAACTTGTCTGAGCAATTAGCAACTATAACCGATCAGTATGTTAGGTTGGATGCTGAATTTAAAACCCTAAAAGAAGATCATCATTTTACAAAAGCAAGAAAAAATAGCTATAAAGTCAAAATAAAAGCCTGTGAAAAAGATGTTAAAAGTCTAAAAACAAAACTTGCTGAAAAAATTGAAGTGATTGATTTAAGCTATGAAGTTTTGGAAGAAAAAACCAAACTAATTGCTGATAGAGAAAAACAGATTGCTGATCACCAGGTAAAAGTGGTGGAACTGAATAGAAAACTAGAGCAGTTCAGAAATTCCTCTGCTATTCTTGATCACCTTGTTAGTGATCAAGGTTCCTCTGCTAAGAGAGGAGGAATCGGTTATCATAAGGTTCCACCACCTTATAATCACAATTACACTTTTAACCCTAGTGTTCAGAAATCTGTTGACTTTGAGGTTGCTCAGACAGTACCAGTTAAAGTAACTTGTAAAGAACCAAATATTAGTGGAGGCGAAACAAGTTCGCCTGTTTCAAGTGTTAAAATTTCTGATCCAAGTCCAGTCTCATCGGATTCGGATAAGTCATCCGAGTCTGGTAAGGCAAAAGAGGAGGTGGTATTACCCAATGGTGGAGAGAAAGATAAGACGAATAAAAAGAGTACTCCACTAAACCCGTACGTCCCACCATATGTGAGACGAACGGGCGGTAATAAAGCCTCGACATCTAAAACACCGGTTGATAAAAAGGTTGAGCATATGTGTTGTTTTAGGTGTAATCAATTAGGGCACCTAGTTGCAGATTGCCCTCTGAAGCAGTGATTCAGAGGTGTAAGGCCTACTAAAACTGAGAATAAGCCTAATAGTAATTATCATGCTGCTAAAAATGAAAACCATTCAAAATTCAAAAATGTGACTAATTCAGGTTTTCATAGAAACAAATCTCAGTTTTACACTGCTAATAACCAAACCACAAGCTATAATTCTTTCAATTCACAAAGGTTTGGAAGGCCTCACAATCAATCTTCAAGGAGATATCCTAATAGGACTTACAGGAATTATCCAGAGACTAACTTTGGAAAGCCAAAGTTTGGGATGTATAGATCCAAGACCAATTGGTCTTGGGTCCCTAAATTCTAATCTTTTGCTTTTTTGTGCAGGAAAATTTGAACAGGGCTGCCAACAATCTTTGGGTTGTGGATAGCGGCTGTTCCCGGCACATGACGGGTAACAAATACTTGTTACACGATTTGAAACCTGTTCAAGGAGGGAGAGTGAGCTTTGCCGGTGAAAGTGGAGGCAAGATTACAGGAATGGGAACGGTGTCGAACGGAAAGATGACATTGGAGAAAGTTAACTTTGTGGAAGAATTGAAGCACAATCTGCTGAGTGTGTCGCAGATCTGTGATAAGGAGTACACCGTTCATTTTACAAAGAATGAGGCGATTGTGTTGCAACCTGGTTTTCAGATACCAGAGGAGTGGATTGTGATGAAGGCTCCACGTGAAAGAAATACGTATATTATAGATATGAGGTCGACTGAAATGGCCACAGAAGAATCATGCCTTATGACAAAAGCGAGCGAATCGGAGTCCGAATTGTGGCATAGGAGAATAGGGCACATTCATCTTCGGAAGATGAACCACATTGTCAAGAATGGACTTGTGTTGGGCGTTCCCTTGAAGAGTTTCAATTTTGAGGATAAATGTATAGCGTGCAAGAAGGGAAAGCAGCACAAGAAATCCCATCTCACCAAGAAAGTCAATTCAATTGCCAGTACCCTAGAATTGCTTCACATGGATCTCTTCGGTCCCATGAATGCAAAAAGTCTAGGAGGTACTTCTTACTGCTTGGTGATCACTGATGATTACTCACGATATTCGTGGGTATATTTCCTGAAATCAAAAGATGAAACGGCTCAGATGGTGAAGAATTTGATTACCAAAGTTGAGAACGTTATGGATAAAAGGGTTAAGTTCATCAGGAGTGACAATGGAACGGAGTTCAAGAATTTTGAGATGGAGATCTTCTGCCTTCAGAAAGGGATCGAACACCAATAAAGCGCTCCGTATACACCGCAACAGAATGGAGTGGCTGAAAGGAAGAACAGAACGTTAATTGAAGGAGCCAGAACAATGCTGGCTGATTCGAAGCTTCCTGTGGTGTTTTGGGCTGAAGCTGTTGCTACAGCCTGTTATGTTCTGAATAGAGTCTTAACTGTTAAAAGACTTGGTAAAACGTGTTATGAGCTTATGCATGGGAGAAAGCCCAACTTGAGTGGTCTTGAACCATTCGGGTCCCCTTGTTCGATTTTAAAGACAAATTCTAAATTTGGTGAAGTAGCCAATGAAGGAATCTTAGTCGGTTATGTTGTTGGGACTCCCACCAGACGTGTCTTTAATACATCGACCAGCAAGGTTGAGGTGGTGTGTAACACCGATATCACAAGTTACCAACCGCCAAAACCAAGCAACGGACCTGCTGAGTTTTTCGACTATGTTAAACTTTTTAAGTCTTTTAACATACCTTATTTGGATATTGCTGAAGAAGAAGAGAGAGTTGCTACGAAGATGATCCTTGATGAGGAAGAAAATCTATTGCAAAGACAGCTGATCGATAAATGTCAACCTTCCTCATCAAATGATATCGATACCCCTGCTGCCTCGACTGAAGAAGAATTTTTCAATCCGTTTCACTCTCAGCAAGAAACAATCATTGACGAGCTCTCTTCTAACTTGGAAGACAATCTGCATGTCGGTTCTGTTCCGACCACGGGAATTCATAAAGATCACCCTTTGGAGAATGTGATTGGTGATGTGTCCTCCGGTGTACAAACAAGACGTAGCTTGAATGAGCACACCTGTGTTTACACAAGCATCAAGGAGACAGGCATAATCAACGAATGCTTGTACACCTGCTTTATCAGCCAGATTGAACCGAAGAATTATCAAATGGCTCTCAAGGACAGCTCGTGGGTCGAAGCTATGCAAGAAGAGTTGGCTCAATTCAAGAAAATGGAAGTTTGGACTTTGGTTGAAAAACCGAAGCATGTGCATGCGATAGGCACAAAATGGGTGTTTAAGTGCAAGAGAGATGAGAAAGGGATTATCATAAGAAACAAGGCGAGGCTAGTCGTTAAAGGTTTTAATCAACAAGAGGGGATTGATTATAATGAAGTGTTCGCTCCTGTGGCAAGGTTGGAAGCCATTAGATTGTTTTTGGCGTTTGCTGCTTATAAGAAGATGAAGGTATTTCAGTTGGATGTGAAAAGTGTGTTTCTGAATGTGAAAGTTGATGAGGTAGTGTATGTTGAGCAACCTCCGGGTTTTCCTGACCCAGACTTTCCAGACCACGTGTACAAGTTAAGCAAGGCGTTGTATGGACTTCATCAGGCACCTCGTGCCTGGTACTCAACTTTATCAGATTACTTGCTTGAAAATGGGTTTGAAAGAGGGAAGATTGATAGCACGTTGTTCTTCAAGAGAGAATGAAGCGACTTCCTGCTGGTGCAAGTCTACGTGGATGACATTATTTTTGCTGCATCAAAAGTCTCCATGTGTCAGGAGTTTGAGTCTGTCATGAAGAAAAGGTTTGAAATGAGTGCTATGGGTGAACTAACTTTCTTTTTAGGATTGCAGGTTGATTAGAAGAAGGATGGGATGTTCATTCATCAGACCAAATATGTCCATGATGTGCTCAAACGCTTCAAGATGGAGGACAGCACTCCATTCGACACTCCAATCTGCGTCAATCACAAATTGGGTGCTGAGTCAGACGGTGATGCAGATGTGGACCCAACTCAATATCGGGCTATTATAGGTTCTTTAATGTACTTAACTGCTTCTAGGCCTAATATAATGTTTGTTGTTTGTCTTTGTGCACGCTTTCAGGCAAACCCAAAAGAATCTCATCTGAAGGGTGTGAAGAGGATACTGAGGTATCTCAAGGGCAAGCCGAAGCTGGGGTTGTGGTACCCGAGAGGAGGAGACTTGGAGCTAGTCGCTTACACAGATTCTGATTATGGAGGGTGCAATCAGAGTCGGAAGTCAACAACTGGAGGATGTCAGTTTCTTGGTGGCAGATTGGTGTCGTGGCAATGCAAGAAGCAGACTTCAGTCGCAATTTCAACCTGTGAAGCAGAATACATGGCAGCATCCAACTGCTGCTCCCAGGTTCTTTGGATTCAACAACAGTTGCGCGACTATGGTCTGAATTTCTTACTTACTCCTATTTGCATTGATAACACAGCTGCTATCTCAGTAACTAACAATCCCGTGAAGCACAGTAAAACTAAACATATTGACATACGTCATCATTTTATACGGGATTGTGCTGAGAAGAAACTGATTGTGCTTGAAAAGGTGGATACGCTTGATAATTTCGCTGATCTTTATACTAAAGCGTTTGACAAAACAAGATTTCAAAACCTTATTGAGTTGAACGGGATGATCAATCCCGAGTAACCATGCTTTTTATGTTTATTAAAAAAAAAAAAAAGGTCACTATCGCTTAGAATTATGTCGGTTGCCTCAGTTTGAAGGACATGTCTTAGGATATGTTTGGTCCTCATTTTCTACTTGTAGAATTTGAGGACAGCCATTAACCAGATGACTGAAAGTGACCGGGGCGGTTTATGATGAGTTTTCATTCTTTCGCTTAAAATTAGTCGATCATACTTAGTTAGAAGGACACATACTAGTATGTGGTCGGTCCAGCTGATCCATTGGATCTTCGGGATAGCCGTTTACCTGAAGACTTTGTTTTGGTCGGGGCAATTAATGTTAAAATTTTTTAAAGGGAAATGAAATTATTTTTCAAGTCTACTACTTCGTAAGAAGTTCGTTTGCTATGTTTAACAGAAAATTGATCCAACCTTGGAAAATGATAGATATACTGCTTTTGTGTGCTTAACTAGTGAAGTTATTAGGCTTAAAAGGCTTTAGAACAGTCATTGTATGTCATGGTAGCTTTTTATGGTGCGTAAAAGTAGATGTGATACAAACTAAATCTACTCGATTTTACGTGTAAACTCCTTACGAGTTTTGCATGTCTTCATATATATCTTTCCGAATGATAGGCAGAAAAGCGATTACCCAGTCATACACGAGCCCGTAAGTGTTCTGATTCCCGCAAAGATAGTGTGTGAAGAAACTGCAGTGATCCAGATTCGGGACTTGCAGTTGTTTACTACTCTGAAGTCTATGTAAATGTTTATCATAAATAAAAATAAAAATAAAATTTGGAGTTATTGAAACATTCTATAGCTGAAAATGTCAAGACTTCTCAATCATGGAGTAAGAAAGAGAACGGGAATCAGATGAAGAGTACTTACAAACTTAATCAGACACTATGGGTCGAAGTCAATTCGGGGTGACTTGGGAAAAGCCAAATACGCTTTGAGAATAGATAGGAGGCATCATAATCTCTGAGTTGTTGCCCACTTAAATTTTGAGGGATAATTGAACCTAACTCGTATCACAGAAATGATGAAAACCATTTTAAGTTATTTACCTGCCTACAACCTGTTTCTTTATGTCATAATACAGCTAAACACGGATCTATGTGACAGTCACGTAATTAGTATGATTCCTGTTCGGATCTTTTCTAAAACGTAGTAGTCCCTTGTAAAGACTGAAATTTGATCCCTTAAACTTTAATTGTTAAAAGTTTTCTTTTTATGTAGTTGTATGCTTTTATATCTGGTTACTTGGACTTGATCGTGTCATTTAATTCTCAAAGGGAAGTTTTAAAAGTTAATTGAAAAATGTTCAAATTATAAGGTTTGATTTTGTAAATATAGGCGAAGTTGTTAAACAGGCGAACTTGTGAATAACTTCGCCTAGGCGAAGTTAACCGTAACTTCGCCTGTGTAACTCCACCCCTATATAAAGAATACTTAAGGTCATTCGTTCAGTATTTTCAAACTCAGCGAACTTATCCTCCGTATTTATCGGCGAACTTATCCAGTTTTCCGGCGAACTTGTCGTTTATTCCGATTCCTTGTTATTTTTCTCAGTTTCCGTTACGATTCAAGGTTCGTGGTGTCATTATATCGTATAATCATTGCTCTCCGATGTTAATCAGTGGTCGTTTTGACCCGGTTATGGACCTCCGACTGTCGGATGTTTGAACCCTATTTCAAAACTTGTCTTTATGTGGTCATGAACAAACTGATCGTCCAGATTGCTTTAATATCATGTGTTTTAGACTCCTCAATCGTCAAAATTGACCAAAACACCAGATTGTCCGGAGTTGAATCGATCTTACTGTTGCCGTTTCAGATTCAGGCGAACTTATAGGTTTAGCGAAGTTATCCGTAACTTCGCCTGATGCTTAACTTCGCCTGAGGCGATGTTGTGGTGAGGCGAAGTTATCATTAACTTCGCCTGGACCTTTTTACTTATTAGTTATTAGACGAACTTAAAGATGAAGCGAAGTTGTTACCAACTTCGCCTATACAGATTTTATCACAACTTCGCTCATGGTAACAAGCGAACTTGTGTTATGCCTTAACGTTTATCTAACTTGGTTCGTTTGTTGCAGATATGGCTGCAGTAGCAGGTGCTGGAGGTGCTGGAGGAGATGACGGAGATAATCAGAGGCAATTCTTCCCGGGTCACAATATGTTTATCACCTTAGACCTGGAAGCGAACGGAGTTGAAGATTACCGCGAGATAATCACTTTCCTCCTTCGCTCGAGGATATTCCATGCAATCACTACGACTCTGCCGATTTCCTTACCCAATATTGAGGATTTTTGGCAGACAGTGGAATACGATTGCCGCGTTGAGCCCCCGGTTATGCGAGCAACCGTCAACAATCAAGAAGTTTAGTTCTCTTCTGAACAAATACGGGTGGCTTTACATTTTGGAGAGGAGACTAGGGATGACCCTACAGAGTTTGTTGCTCCGTTCCGCGATGGAGCATTTCTACGAATGGGCTATTCTGGTCCATTGGGCGATACACAACGGAGGAAGGGTTTCCTACTTGATCAGTGGCGCTTCCTCATGCACGTAATGATTGTCTGCATGTCTGGGAGGAAGGCGGGCACTGATGGTATGAGTGCGACCATGCAGTCAGCAATGACTGCTCTGACTTATAACAAACGTTATAGCTTTAGTCAGATGGTCTTTTACGAGATCGATAGACAGAGAAGAGCGATGGCCCGTGAGAGGTTCATCATGTATCCAAGATTCATTCAGATGATCTTGAATCATGTTGCTCCCACGTTGCCTCAACGACGTCCAATACGATACGTGGAGAGTGTGAGCAAACGTATCTTCGCTCAATGCCGAACATCCAGTGCGAGGAGCAAGCCTGAACTGCGTCCAAGGCATACTCCACTCTTTGGGTACTTAATAAACCCGGGGTATGTGCCAGCTCGTGGGGATGAGTTCAGAGACCCGGCACCACAACAGGCAGGAGCATCTCAAGCTATATCTGCTGCTCCTGTTGTGTCACCGGAGGAGGAAGTGGACCTTGATGCAGAATTCGGAGGTCAAGGATTCTTCGATATGGATCGGGTGGATCCAGAGGAGAACGTTCAGATCCCAGTTGAACGTGTCTCGACTGTGCGTATTACTAAAGCAGCTACGACGGTGGCTGACTCAGATCTTGATGATGTTATGGATGAGGCGAGAAGGATGTTGGTGACTCAAGAGAGGACGTTTGGAAAGAGAAAGAGGACAGCTGATGATAGTGAGTCAGAAGAAGAAGAGGATATTCACAAGTTGATTAGACGTTCAAGACGGGAAAGGACAGGTGCAGGTATGGGAGCTGGAGAGACTTCAAGAGTTGTACGTTTCGCTCCGCCCGCACTGTCAGGTATGTCGATTGTTCCTACATCACTACAGGTCACAAGTTTAAGCGCCGCGGATGTTCCCGTGGTGGCTACATCATCAGCTTTCGGCATTCCATCTACTACTTTCCAGAGGACAACTCCGGAGATTGTGTCTTTACCACCTTCAACGCTTACTCCTTCAGAGGTGGTTGCACAATTTGTAGAGTCCACAGTCGTTGCAACTGCAGGGTTGTCGGTCACGATACCACCTGCGGTTACGTCCACAGCTGCTTCTGATGTCCCGGTTTCATTCGAAATTCCTGCTGAGTATACTCAAGACACATCTCACATGAGGTTTGATTTCGATGCAACCCTCTCAGACTCGGAGAGAATAGCTGCACTTGAGCGGGTCGTGGCAGAACAATCAAGGGTGAATCTTGTCCAGACCCAGGCTATTCAACGCCTAGTAGCAGAAAATCAACTACAGTCGTCCCTCCTGGTTGAACATGGGAGAATTATAGATGCTATGAAGGAGTTCTTGGCATCTCAGGGGGAGACAGGCTGTAAAGGCGACGAGTTAAGGACAAAGAAGAGGATTGATAGAGACGATGATCCCAATGCATCGAAAGGTGCAGGTGGTGAGTTGCCAAGAACTACTCAAGCTCTTGGGACTTCCACAGCTCAGGGGGAGTCTTCAGGTGCGGCTGGCAGTTCTGGTGGTGATGAAGTGGTGATGAAGTGGTGATGGTTGATGATGAAGAAATGGAAGATGATGTGATTGATGCTTTGAAAGAATTAGATGATGATATGTTTAGTGATGATGTGTTGTTTGATGATGATGTATTGCCAGTCGAAGAGATTGAAAAGATTGGTGCTCAGATTGTGATTGAAGAAGATGTTGAAGAAGGTGAAATAGAAGAAGAGAATGTGGAGCATGACATTCCAGGTGTGGAGAAAGCAGATATGGGTAATGAGACAGTAATCAATGAGACTGAATGGGAAGAGCAGCCTAGGTGGAAGGAAGGCTATGCTCAGTGGTTCGTTAAAACGAAGAAACCGGCGGTCCCTACAATGTTTAAGAAGAGTTACAATATTAAAGGCTATGCTGAAGCGAAGAAAGGGATTATTTGCTGGATCTATGATGAGCAGTTGAAGCTCTTTGTGATTAAACGGTATGACGGCGTTCAGTATTTTAAAAGAATGTTAAGGTCGTTGAATACACTGCCGGAATGTGAAGTGAAAGACTTAGCCAGATTGGGGTTAATCAATCGGAGTGACGATAATATGGCTAGAGTTATTGGGAAAATTGTATGGAGAAAGAGTATAAAAGAGAAGAAGTTTGAGCTGTTGAAACCGCAGAAGGGAAAACTTGTTGAAGACAAGGATAGAGGTTTGAGAGCTGATGGAAAACCTTGGATGGTCATGAAGTATAAACCGATCCGGTGTTTGAAAGAAGTACCGATGAAGCTTATGCCCAAGGATGTGCTTAAAGACCTAAAGTGGTGGTTTGTGGATTGTGAGACAGCAGAGGCAGTGATGGAAGACGAGGATGAACAAGAGCTCCTAAGAGTTTACGATCCGATGCATTTGGTAAACTTATCGCAAGCTGATCTGCAGGTGCTAAATGAGAAGAAAATCTTTTATATTCCTGCTTGGAAGGACGAAGCGAGGAAGTATCAAAGAGTTGTGTCAGTTTGTGTTAGAGAAGGAGTGCATGCGTGAAGATACAAGGTTGAAGATTACAAGACAAGTGCTTAAAGATCAAGATATGAAGCTACTGCCAAGGGGGAGTCTGTTGGTGCATAATGCCAGTAGTTCATAGTCTAGTGTCTGTAATCGAGTCTGTAATGTTTAATTATGTTTTGTATGTTTAAGCGAAGTTACTGACAAGTTCGCTTAACAGGCGAACTTGTTAGTCAAGCGAAGTTATAGACAACTTCGCCTGAACATGCCAGGCGAAGTTGTCGTGTATTTATATACCTAGCTTACGGCTTAGTGAAGTTCCAATTAGTTGTTCGTTTCAGTAGTTTATCAAGTTCATTGTAACGTGAGGACGAGAGTCTGTAATAAGTGATATCGTATCACGTGTTTGAGTTATTATATAACGTGTGTTCGTTTCGTGTGTTCGTGTGATTCGTGTTCTATACTCGTAACGATCTACGCAGGGATTCCGCACCTGAGTTGATCGAGATATCTCGTACGATCCGTCCAGGGAACCTACAATGATGATTTGTAAGCCAAGAAAAGAAGTTCTAGAAGTTACTTATCGTTGCTTGAGAGTCAAGAAAGAGATCCAACATAAACAAGCAACAAATAAACAAGAAAATCCGGACCCCTCCCCCTATAGCACGCCGCGCCGCGCGACGGGGTGGCCAGGCCCGGTCGCGCGGCGCCTAGGGCTCCCTGGTCAACCGTTTTTTGCAAGTTTAAGGCCCACCTCGTCGTATATGTATATTATTATAAACCTAAACGAAAAAAGGAGCTTTGGCAGCCGATTTTGGAGAGAAAAACCAAGAGTTTGAAGGTTCTTTGAAGGTTGATTACATTGGAGATCAAGGAGCTTTCATTCAATCGATCAAGAAAGGAGTCTTAAGGGTTTTATCGCTCTACTTTCTTCGTTCTTGTTATTTATCATGAATCTCTTTTGTTTTGTTTGTTTGGGATTGTTTTTAATAATGATTCTAGGCTAGACTTCATGTCTACCTAGGTTTGATGAACATGTATTGACTTGATTCTTGCTTTGGACAATTGTTTTGATTATGGATTTCGTTATTTAATAGTAAAGACTTGATTTTTCTTTCATGATGCATATGAGTGTTTATTATCTTGATTGATTGTTAATTATAGCTTCACATAGATCTTTAATCTTTTGATTGTGTTCTTTAGATTTAGGGTTTATGTTTAATCATTACTTGGTGTTTTGATTATTGTGATTGAATAGGCCTATTAGATCATAGAAGCTTGTTGATAGTTGGTTAGGGTTTTGAATGTTCTGCTAAATTTCAATAGCTGTAAGGTGAGGAGTTGTTCATGTGTCTTGGTCAATCGCGCATTTTAAGTTAACTTTTATAGTGCCAAATGTTTGTACAAGACGCTTCAAAGTAATGTTCGACCAATGTTTATGGCATATAGGCTAGTTTATAGTAAATTAAACATCTTTTTGTTTCAAACAGTAGCAAGACGATGTATTTGCAGTAAATAATTCGTTTATTGAATAAAATAATTTAGAAGGTTGTATGTGTTCAGAAAAAGGCATTAGGTGGCTTGCGATGACGCTTTAACCTACTTTATATGTTTTGTCACTTGAGATAAAAAGCGGCCCATGCTTACCTTTTCATCAACCAAATGGGTCTGAAATTTATACCTCTAATTTCTGATATATTTATTATCTTGGTGTAAGAGTTCATAAACGCATATGCTAACCGTGTGTAATGCTGATTATATTGGGTAATATCTTTTCTGTTGAAGGGGAACGATGAGTTGGCATTGGTTCAAACAAGGTGGTCTTTTGTAAACAAGGATGAGAATCTACTTACACGGTTGCAAAACATAAACTTAACATTTCACTTTGAGGTTGAACAACAAGTGAATGGTGTTTTCATCAATTTCTTTGGTTTTAATGGAACTGCTGGTGTATGGAGGATTAAAGCCTTAGAGGATTGTGGCGGTTGGTTAGAAAGAACAACTGTTGAAGACATGGATATTGCTGTTCGCGCTCATCTTTCTGGCTGGAAGTTCATATACTTAAACGATGTCAAGGCATAAGTTCTTCTTAATATTTTATTCTGGAGTAACTTAAATCATAAGCGTGACAACATCTGAATTTTTTTTATTTCTTGCAGTGTATGTGTGAGCTCCCAGAGTCATATGCAGCTTATAAAAAGCAGCAGTACAGGTGGCATTCTGGCCCAATGCAACTTTTCCGCTTGTGCTTTATGGATATTATCCGTTCAAAGGTATAAAAAGTTAATATATATATCATAAACCACATCTTATTCTTTTCTTTGATTACTGCAGATGAGTTTCATGAAGAAAGCAAATCTAATATTCCTTTTCTTTCTCCTAAGAAAGCTCATCCTTCCATTTTACTCGTTCACTCTTTTCTGCATTATTCTTCCATTAACCATGTTCTTACCCGAAGCCCAGTTACCCGCTTGGGTGGTCTGTTATATCCCGGGAGTCATGTCTGTCTTAAACATTCTACCCGCACCCCGTTCATTCCCGTTCCTAGTCCCATACCTTCTCTTTGAAAACACAATGTCAGTTACCAAATTCAACGCTATGATATCCGGGCTATTTAAATTGGGCAGTTCTTACGAATGGGTTGTGACCAAGAAACTGGGCCGGGCTTCTGAGTCAGACCTTGTAACGTTTGCCGAGTCACAAGAGGCCAATGGAGAAAGCAGTACTATCCATAGGTCAGCTTCAGAGTCAGGTCTTTCAGAACTGAGACCGAAAAGGAAAAACCGTCTGTATAGGAAGGAACTCGCTCTTGCATTTATTTTGTTGACGGCTTCTCTAAGAAGCTTGTTATCGGCTCAAGGTATTCACTTTTATTTCTTGATGTTTCAAGGCGTTACGTTTCTAGTTGTGGGTCTTGATTTGATTGGGGAGCAAGTTAGTTAATGTTTCCCGGTTAAAGTAGTTATTGGTTTGAAGATCTCAGGTTAGTCTGTTTGAAGTCTTTTTGTAAGTATATAGATATAATAACTGCGAGAAGTGAATTGGGGGAGAGGAGGAAAGCGGCGTAAGGGGTGGTGTTTTGAGTGTAAAATATGCACTTGTTTGGTTAGAGATGGTTAAAGTTGGACATTCTTTATTTGTGTGTATTAGCAATAATTGTATAACAGGCAGATTGATTTCAGATATTACATTGTACACACTCAGCTTATTATTATAATCTTTTTAAGTATTTCCTTGTGATATTAATTGGATAACCATGATACTGATATGGTGTTGGAAATTAATTGGTTATAGTACTGTATGCCTGTATGGAACCATGCGGTCCTACCCATAGACACTCTCATTCTAGTGGAGGTTCATGCTTCATCAAAAGGAATTCGGGTCGTATTTAACACATATAAAATGAAGCAATAGACGCCTGTGTTCTTAACTCGTTACAAATACCTAAATTTACTTTTAAATGAAACAATAGTTTCCTCGAGTTAAGGTTACTATTACCTTTTTCTCGAAAAACAGTTAATTTGAAGGGGCTAGAAAAACAAAGTTATAACATGAAATTACACCAATTATTCCATATATCCATATAATACATTTAAATGGGGAGCGGTTTTTAATCCAAGGATATCCAAAGACTTTAACCAGCATATCGGAGAAAGTGACTTCATTCATAGCTTTTCAAATACACCAACACGTCGTAAAAACGATCATGTATAACATGCTATCCGAGGTACCCAAGTTATAAAACAAAAGCAAATCCCTCATTGTATTGGAGGGATCTCACATACTAACAAAACATCAGATCCGATCGTCAACAACGCACCCACCCCCTTTGATTGAACCCACCAGAACACGCAAATATAGGTAACCCCTATCGCCAAAACCCGCATCCCACAAACTGTAGTAGTTTGTACTACACATACGCATCTCTCTCCTCTTCTCTCCACATGTTGCAATACCCGATTCTCCCTTACCCGGGGCACCCGAAGGCACCCCCCTATTGGCCTTACTAGCAAATTGCCAAAACTAAGTTAAACCTAATTTTACATTTTTACCCTTCAAAATGGATTATGGTTGTAAGTTACTTGTCCATATAAGTCACTATATATAATTCCGTTTTATGATTGTTGGCTTCTAGTCTTTTGAGTTTAAGCCACATTTTTGTTATACCTGGTTCGCTTCTGAAGTTAGGTGATGAAAGGTAAGTTAATATTTCTGGTTCTTACTTCCCAATAGGGATGTTCAAAACGGTTTGGGACTA